>NW_025727761.1:0-30397 GCF_021461385.2 Schistocerca piceifrons
GATCGTACATTTGTCGCTATTCTCTCAGAAATGTTTACATATATCGTCTGGAAACTTATGTCGTGTGCTGAGGAATAGAGTGGCACTACAAGCAAAAAAACAGAAGCTTCTACGTAGACGCAATCGGTAAGAAAAGAAGTAATACAAATCAAGTTTTAGTTTTCTAAAATTCAATAATTTGCCAGTTTTAATGTCTTGGAATCAACCGAGGACCTTCAGGTTTTGCATTACTTGAGGTCTGGGAGCCACAGTTCACGAGGAAAGAGCGAAAAGTGTCAATAAATACTAAAAACCGGAGAAAACCTCCTGATTCTTCATTTATTTCTTTATGACATAATGACAGATCGTACATTTGTCGCTATTCTCTCAGAAATGTTTACATACATCGTCTGGAAACTTATGTCGTGTGATGAGGAATGCAGTGGCACTACAAGCAACAAAACAGAAGCTTCTACGCTGACGCAATCGGTAAGAAAGAAGTAGTACAAATCAAGTTTTAGTTTTCTAAAATTCATTAATTTGCCAGTTTTGGCGCCTTTCAATCATCCGAGGACCTTCAGGTTTTGCATTACTTGAGGTCTGGGAGCCGCAGTTCACGAGAAAGAGCGAAAAGTGTCAATAAATAGTAATAACCGGAGAAAACCTCCAGATTCTTCATTTATTTCGTAATGACGTAATGACAGATCGCACATTTGTCGCTATACTCTCAGAAATGTTTACATATATCGTCTGGAAACTTATGTCGTGTGCTGAGGAATGCAGTGGCACTACAAGCAAGAGAACAGAAGCTTCTACATTGACGCAATCGGTAAGAAAGAAGTAGTACAAATCAAGTTTTAGTTTTCTAAAATTCAATAATTTGCCAGTTTCAATGTCTTGGAATCAACCGAGGACCTTCAGGTTTTGCATTACTTGAGGTCTGGAAGCCACAGTTCACGAGAAAGAGCGAAAAGTGTCAATAAATAGTAAAAACCGGAGAAAACCTCCAGATTCTTCATTTATTTCGTTTTAACGTAATGACAGATCGTACATTTGTCGATATTCTCTCAGAAATGTTTACATACATCGTCTGGAAACTTATGTCGTGTGCTGAGGAATGCAGTGGCACTACAAGCAACAAAACAGAAGCTTCTACGTTGACGCAATCGGTAAGAAAGAAGTAGTACAAATCAAGTTTTAGTTTTCTAAAATTCAATAATTTGCCAGTTTTGTTATCTTGGAATCAACCGAGGACCTTCAGGTTTTGCATTACTTGAGGTCTGGAGCCACAGTTCACGAGAAAGAGCGAAAAGTGTCAATAAATAGTAAAAACCGGAGAAAACCTCCAGATTCTTCATTTATTTCGTAATGACGTAATGACAGATCGTACATTTGTCGCTATTCTCTCAGAAATGTTTACATATATCGTCTGGAAACTTATGTCGTGTGCTGAGGAATGCAGTGGCACTATAAGCAACAAAACAGAAGCTTCTACTATGGCGTAATCGGTAAGAAAGAAGTAGTACATATCAAGTTTTAGTTTTCTAAAATTCAATAATTGCCAGTTTTGGTGTCTTGGAATCAAACGAGGACCTTCAGATTTTGCTTTACTTGAGGCCTGGGAGCCACAGTTCACGAAAAACAGCGAAAAGTGTCAATAAATAGTAAAAACCGGAGAAATCCTCCAGATTCTTCATTTATTTCGTAATGACGTAATGACAGATCGTACATTTGTCACTCTCCTCTCATAAATGTTTACATATATCGTCTGGAATCTTATGTCGTGTGCTGAGGAATGCAGTGGCACTACAAGCAACAAAACAGAAGCTTCTACGTTGACGCAATCGGTAAGAAAGAAGTAATACAAAACAAGTTTTAGTTTTCTAAAATTCAATAATTTGCCAGTTTTAATGTCTTGGAATCAACCGAGGACCTTCAGGTTTTGCATTATTTGAGGTCTGGGAGCCACAGTTCACGAGAAAGAGCGAAAAGTGTCAATAAATAGTAAAAACCGGAGAAAACCTCCAGATTCTTCATTTATTTCGTTATGACGTAATGACAGATCGTACATTTGTCGCTATTCTCTCAGAAATATTTACATACACCGTCTGGAAACTTATGTCGTGTGCTGAGGAATGCAGTGGCACTACAAGCAACAAAGCAGAAGCTTCTACGCTGACGCAATCGGTAAGAAAGGAGTAGTACAAATCAAGTTTCAGTTTTCTAAATTCAATAATTTTGCCAGTTTTGGTGTCTTGGAATCAACCGAGGACATTCAGATTTTGCATTACTTGAGGTCTGGGCGCCACAGTTCACGAGAAAGAGCGAAAAGTGTCAATAAATAGTAAAAACCGGAGAAAACCTCCAGATTCTTCATTTATTTCGTAATGACGTAATGACAGATCGTACATTTGTCGCCTCTCCTCTCATAAATGTTTACATATATCGTCTGGAATCTTATGTCGTGTGCTGAGGAATGCAGTGGCACTACAAGCAACAGAACAGAAGCTTCTACGTTGACGCAATCGGTAAGAAAGCAGTAGTTCAAATCAAGTTTTAGTTTTCTAAAATTCAATAATTTGCCAGTTTTGGTGCCTTGGAATCAACCGAGGACCTTCAGGTTTTGCATTACTAGAGGTCTGGGCGCCACAGTTCACGAGAAAGAGCGAAAAGTGTCAATAAATAGTAAAAACAGGAGAAAACCTCCAGATTCTTCATTATTTCGTAATGACGTAATGACAGATCGTACATTTGTCGCTATTCTCTCAGAAATGTTTACATACATACATCATCTGGAAACTTACGTCGTGTGCTGAGGAATGCAGTGGCACTACAAGCAACAAAACAGAAGCTTCTACGCTGACGCCATCGGTAAGAAAGAAGTAGTACAAATCAAGTTTTAGTTTTCTAAAATTAGATAATTTGCCAGTTTTGGCGCCTTTCAATCAACCGAGGACCTTCAGGTTTTGCATTACTTGAGGTCTGGGAGCCGCAGTTCACAAGAAAGAGCGAAAAGTGTCAATAAATAGTAAAAACCGGAGAAAACCTACAGATTCTTCATTTATTTCGTAATGACGTAATGACAGATCGTACATTTGTCGCTATTCTCTAAGAAATGTTTACATATATCGTCTGAAACTTATGTCGTGTGCTGAGGAATGCAGTGGCACTACAAGCAACAAAACAGAAGCTTCTAAGTTGACGCAATCGGTAAGGAAGAAGTAGTACAAATCAAGTTTTAGTTTTCTAAAATTCAATAATTTGCCAGTTTTGGTGTCTTGAAATCAACCGAGGACATTCAGGTTTTGCATTACTTGAGGTCTGGGAGCCACAGTTCACGAGAAACAGCGAAAAGTGTCAATAAATAGTAAAAACCGGAGAAAACCTCCAGATTCATCATTTACTTCGTTATGACGTAATGACAGATCGTACATTTGTCGCTATTCTCTCAGAAATGTTTAAATACATCGTCTGGAAACTTATGTCGTGTGCTGAGGAATGCAGTGGCACTACAAGCAACAAAACAGAAGCTTCTACGTTGACTCAATCGGTAAGTAAGAAGTATTACAAATCAAGTTTTAGTTTTCTAAAATTCAATAATTTGCCAGTTTTGGTGCCTTTCAATCAACCGAGGACCTTTAGGTTTTGCATTACTTGAGGTCTGGGAGCCACAGTTCACGAAAAAGAGCGAAAAGTGTCAATAAATAGTAAAAACCGGAGAAAACCTCCAGATTCTTCATTTATTTCGTAATGACGTAATCACAGATCGTACATTTGTCGCTATTCTGTCAGAAATGTTTACATATATCGTCTGGAAACTTATGTCGTGTGCTGAGGAATGCAGTGGCACTACAAGCAACAAAACAGAAGCATCTACGTTGACGCAATCGGTAAGGAAGAAGTAGTACAAATCAAGATTTAGTTATCTAAAATTCAATAATTTGCCAGTTTTGGTGTCTTGGAATCAACCGAGGACCTTCAGGTTCTGCATTACTTGAGGTCTGGGACCCAGAGTTCACGAGAAAGAGCGAAAAGTGTCAATAAATAGTAAAAACCGGAGAAAACCTCCAGATTCTTCATTTATTTCGTAATGACGTAATGACAGATCGTACATTTGTCGCTCTCCTGTCATAAATGTTTACATATATCGTCTGGAATCTTATGTCGTGTGCTGAGGAATGCAGTGGCACTACAAGCAACAAAACAGAAGCTTCTACGTTGACGCAATCGGTAAGAAGAGCAGTAGTACAAATCAAGTTTTAGTTTTCTAAATTTCAATAATTTGCCAGTTTTGGTGCCTTGGAATCAACCGAGGACCTTCAGGTTTTGCATTACTTGAGGTCTGGGCGCCACAGTTCACGAGAAAGAGCGAAAAGTTGTCAATAAATAGTAAAAACCGGAGAAAACCTCCAGATTCTTCATTTATTTCGTAATGACGTAATGACAGATCGTACATTTGTCGCTATTCTCTCAGAAATGTTTACATATATCGTCTGGAAACTTATGTCGTGTGCTGAGGAATAGAGTGGCACTACAAGCAAAAAAACAGAAGCTTCTACGTAGACGCAATCGGTAAGAAAGAAGTAATACAAATCAAGTTTTAGTTTTCTAAAATTCAATAATTTGCCAGTTTTAATGTCTTGGAATCAACCGAGGACCTTCAGGTTTTGCATTACTTGAGGTCTGGGAGCCACAGTTCACGAGAAAGAGCGAAAAGTGTCAATAAATAGTAAAAACCGGAGAAAACCTCCAGATTCTTCATTTATTTCGTTATGACGTAATGACAGATCGTACATTTGTCGCTATTCTCTCAGAAATATTTACATACACCGTCTGGAAACTTATGTCGTGTGCTGAGGAATGCAGTGGCACTACAAGCAACAAAGCAGAAGCTTCTACGCTGACGCAATCGGTAAGAAAGGAGTAGTACAAATCAAGTTTCAGTTTTCTAAAATTCAATAATTTGCCAGTTTTGGTGTCTTGGAATCAACCGAGGACATTCAGATTTTGCATTACTTGAGGTCTGGGCGCCACAGTTCACGAGAAAGAGCGAAAAGTGTCAATAAATAGTAAAAACCGGAGAAAACCTCCAGATTCTTCATTTATTTCGTAATGACGTAATGACAGATCGTACATTTGTCGCTATTCTCTCAGAAATGTTTACATACATCGTCTGGAAACTTATGTCGTGTGCTGAGGAATGCAGTGGCACTACAAGCAACAAAGCAGAAGCTTCTACGTTGACGCAATCGGTAAGAAAGCAGTAGTACAAATCAAGTTTTAGTTTTCTAAAATTCAATAATTTGCCAGTTTTGGTGCCTTGGAATCAACCGAGGACCTTCAGGTTTTGCATTACTTGAGGTCTGGGCGCCACAGTTCACGAGAAAGAGCGAAAAGTGTCAATAAATAGTAAAAACCGGAGAAAACCTCCAGATTCTTCATTTATTTCGTAATGACGTAATGACAGATCGTACATTTGTCGCTCTCCTCTCATAAATGTTTACATATATCGTCTGGAATCTTATGTCGTGTGCTGAGGAATGCAGTGGCACTACAAGCAACAAAACAGAAGCTTCTACGTTGACGCAATCGGTAAGAAAGATGTAATACAAAACAAGTTTTAGTTTTCTAAAATTGAATAATTTGCCAGTTTTAATGTCTTGGAATCAACCGAGGACCTTCAGGTTTTGCATTACTTGAGGTCTGGGAGCCACAGTCACGAGAAAGAGCGAAAAGTGTCAATAAATAGTAAAAACCGGAGAAAACCTCCAGATTCTTCATTTATTTCGTTATGACGTAATGACAGATCGTACATTTGTCGCTATTCTCTCAGAAATGTTTACATACATCGTCTGGAAACTTATGTCGTGTGCTGAGGAATGCAGTGGCACTACAAGCAACAAAGCAGAAGCTTCTACGCTGACGCAATCGGTAAGAAAGGAGTAGTACAAATCAAGTTTTAGTTTTCTAAAATTCAATAATTTGCCAGTTTTGGCGCCTTTCAATCAACCGAGGACCTTCAGGTTTTGCATTACTTGAGGTCTGGGAGCCGCAGTTCACGAGAAAGAGCGAAAAGTGTCAATAAATAGTAAAAACCGGAGAAAACCTCCAGATTCTTAATTTATTTCGTAATGACGTAATGACAGAACCTACATTTGTCGCTATTCTCTAAGAAATGTTTACATATATCGTCTGGAAACTTATGTCGTGTGCTGACGAATGCAGTGGCACTACAAGCAACAAAACAGAAGCTTCTAAGTTGACGCAATTGGTAAGGAAGAAGTAGTACAAATCAAGTTTCAGTTTTCTAAAATTCAATAATTTGCCAGTTTTGGTGTCTTGGAATCAACCGAGGACATTCAGGTTTTGCATTACTTGAGGACTGGGAGCCACAGTTCACGAGAAAGAGCGAAAAGTGTCAATAAATAGTAAAAACCGGAGAAAACCTCCAGATTCTTCATTTATTTCGTAATGACGTAATGACAGATCGTACATTTGTCGCTATTCTCTCAGAAATGTTTACATATATCGTCTGGAAACGTATGTCGTGTGCTGAGGAATGCAGTGGCACTACAAGCAACAAAACAGAAGCTTCTACGTTGACGCAATCGGTAAGAAAGAAGTAGTACAAATCAAGTTTTAGTTTTCTAAAATTCAATAATTTGCCAGTTTTGGTGCCTTGGAATCAACCGAGGATCTTCAAGTTTTGCATTACTTGAGGTCTGGGAGCCACAGTTCACGAGAAAGAGCGAAAAGTGTCAATTAATAGTAGAAACCGGAGAAAACCTCCAGATTCTTCATTTATTTCGTAATGACGTAATGACAGATCGTACATTTGTCGCTATTCTCTCAGAAATGTTTACATATATCGTCTGGAAACTTATGTCGTGTGCTGAGGAATGCAGTGGCACTACAAGCAAGAAAACAGAAGCTTCTACGTTGACGCAATCGGTAAGAAAGCAATAGTACAAATCAAGTTTTAGTTTTCTAAAATTCAATAATTTGCCAGTTTTGGTGCCTTGGAATCAACCGAGGACCTTCAGGTTTTGCATTACTTGAGGTCTGGGCGCCACAGTTCACGAGAAAGAGCGAAAAGTGTCAATAAATAGTAAAAACCGGAGAAAACCTCCAGATTCTTCATTTATTTCGTAATGACGTAATGACAGATCGTACATTTGTCGCTATTCTCTCAGAAATGTTTACATATGTCGTCTGGAAACTTATGTCGTGTGCTGAGGAATGCAGTGGCACTACAAGCAACAAAACAGAAGCTTCTACGTTGACGCAATCGGTAAGAAAGAAGTAGTACAAATCAAGTTTTAGTTTTCTAAAATTCAATAATTTGCCAGTTTTGGTGCCTTGGAATCAACCGAGGACCTTCAAGTTTTGCATTACTTGAGGTCTGGGAGCCACAGTTCACGAGAAAGAGCGAAAAGTGTCAATAAATAGTAAAAACAGGAGAAAACCTCCAGATTCTTCATTTATTTCGTAATGACGTAATGACAGATCGTACATTTGTCGCTATTCTCTCAGAAATGTTTACATATATCGTCTGGAAACTTATGTCGTGTGCTGAGGAATGCAGTGGCACTACAAGCAAGAAAACAGAAGCTTCTACGTTGACGCAATCGGTAAGAAAGAAGTAGTACAAATCAAGTTTTAGTTTTCTAAAATTCAATAATTTGCCAGTTTCAATGTCTTGGAATCAACCGAGGACCTTCAGGTTTTGCATTACTTGAGGTCTGGAAGCCACAGTTCACGAGAAAGAGCGAAAAGTGTCAATAAATAGTAAAAACCGGAGAAAACCTCCAGATTCTTCATTTATTTCGTTATGACGTAATGACAGATCGTACATTTGTCGCTATTCTCTCAGAAATGTTTACATACATCGTCTCGAAACTTATGTCGTGTGCTGAGGAATGCAGTGGCACTACAAGCAACAAAACAGAAGCTTCTACGTTGACGCAATCGGTAAGAAAGAAGTAGTACAAATCAAGTTTTCGTTTTCTAAAATTCAATAATTTGCCAGTTTTGGTGCCTTTCAATCAACCGAGGACCTTCAGGTTTTGCATTACTTGAGGTCTGGGACCCACAGTTAACGAGAAAGAGCGAAAAGTGTCAATAAATAGTAAAAACCGGAGATAACCTCCAGATTCAGCATTTATTTCGTAATGACGTAATGACAGATCGTACATTTGCCGCTATTCTCTCAGAAATGTTTACATATATCGTCTGGAAACTTATGTCGTGTGCTGAGGAATGCAGTGGCACTAAAAGCAACAGAACTGAAGCTTCTACGTTGACGCAATCGGTAAGAAAGAAGTAGTACAGATCATGTTTTAGTTTTCTAAAATTCAATAATTTGCCAGTTTTGGTATCTTGGAATCAACCGAGGACCTTCAGGTTTTGCATTACTTGAGGTCTGGGAGCCACAGTTCACGAGAAAGAGCGAAAAGTGTCAATAAATAGTAAAAACAGGAGAAAACCTCCAGATTCTTCATTTATTTCGTAATGACGTAATGACAGATCGTACATTTGTCGCTATTCTCTAAGAAATGTTTACATATATCGTCTGGAAACTTATGTCGTGTGCTCAGGAATGCAGTGGCAGTATAAGCAACAAAACAGAAGCTTCTACGTTGGCGCAATCGGTAAGAAAGAAGTAGTACAAATCAAGTTTTAGTTTTCTAAAATTCAATAATTTGCCAGTTTTGGTGTCTTGGAATCAAACGAGGACCTTCAGATTTTGCTTTACTTGAGGCCTGGGAGCCACAGTTCACGAGAAAGAGCGAAAAGTGTCAATAAACAGTAGAAACCGGAGAAAATCTCCAGATTCTTCATTTATTTCGTAATGTCGTAATGACAGATCGTACATTTGTCGCTCTCCTCTCATAAATGTTTACATATATCGTCTGGAATCTTATGTCGTGTGCTGAGGAATGCAGTGGCACTACAAGCAACAAAACAGAAGCTTCTACGTTGACGCAATCGGTAAGAAAGCAGGAGTACAAATCAAGTTTTAGTTTTCTAAAATTCAATAATTTGCCAGTTTTGGTGCCTTTGAATCAACCGAGGACCTTCAGGTTTTGCATTACTTGAGGTCTGGGCGCCACAGTTCACGAGAAAGAGCGAAAAGTGTCAATAAATAGTAAAAACCGGAGAAAACCTCCAGACTCTTCATTTATTTCGTAATGACGTAATGACAGATCGTATATTTGTCGCTATTCTCTCAGAAATGTTTACATATATCGTTTGGAAACTTATGTCGTGTGCTGAGGAATGCAGTGGCACTACAAGCAAGAAAACAGAAGCTTCTACGTTGACGCAATCGATAAGAAAGAAGTAATACAAATCAAGTTTTAGTTTTCTAAAATTCAATAATTTGCCAGTTTTAATGTCTTGGAATCAACCGAGGACCTTCAGGTTTTGCATTACTTGAGGTCTGGGGGCCACAGTTCACGAGAAAGAGCGAAAAGTGTCAATAAATTGTAAAAACGGGAGAAAACCTCCAGATTCTTCATTTATTATGTAATGACGTAATGACAGATCGTACATTTATCGCTATTCTCTCAGAAATGTTACTTATATCGTCTGGAAACTTATGTCGTGTGCTGAGGAATGCAGTGGCACTACAAGCAACATAACAGAAGCTTCTACGTTGACGCAATCGGTAAGAAAGAAGTAGTACAAATCAAGTTTTAGTTTTCTACAATTCAATAATTTGCCAGTTTTGGTGTCTTGGAATCAACCGAGGACCTTCAGGTTTTGCATTACTTGAGGTCTGGGAGCCACAGTTCACGAGAAAGAGCGAAAAGTGTCAATAAATAGTAAAAACCGAAGAAAACCTCCAGATTCTTCATTTATTTCGTAATGACGTAATGACAGATCGTACATTTGTCGCTATTCTCTCAGAAATGTTTACATATATCGTCTGGAAACTTATGTCGTGTGCTGAGGAATGCAGTGGCACTACAAGCAACAAAACAGAAGCTTCTACGTTGACGCAATCGGTAAGGAAGAAGTAGTACAAATCAAGTTTTAGTTTTCTGAAATTCAATAATTTCCCAGTTTTGGTGTCTTGGAATCAACCGAGGACCTTCAGGTTTTGCATTACTTGAGGTTTGGGAGCCACAGTTCACGAGAAAGAGCGAAAAGTGGCAATAAATAGTAAAAACCGGCGAAAACCTCCAGATTCTTCATTTATTTCGTAATGACGTAATGACAGATCGTACATTTGTCGCTATTCTCTCAGAAATGTTTACATATATCGTCTGGAAACTTATGTCGTGTACTGAGGAATGCAGTGGCACTACAAGCAACAAAACAGAAGCTTCTACGTTGACGCAATCGGTAAGAAAGAAGTAGTACAAATCAAGTTTTAGTTTTCTAAAATTCAATTATTTGCTAGTTTTCGTACCTTGGAATCAACCGAGGACCTTCAGGTTTTGCATTATATGAGGTCTGGGAGTCACAGTTCACGAGAAAGAGCGAAAAGTGTCAATAAATAGTAAAAACCGGAGAAAACCTCCAGATTCTTCATTTATTTCGTAATGACGTAATGATAGATCGTACATTTGTCGCTATTCTCTCAGAAATGTTTACATATATCGTCTGGAAACTTATGTCGTGTGCTGAGGAGTGCAGTGGCACTACAAGCAACAAAACAGAAGCTTCTACGTTGACGCAATCGGTAAGAAAGAAGTAGTACAAATCAAGTTTTAGTTTTCTAAAATTCAATAATTTGCCAGTTTCAATGTCTTGGAATCAACCGAGGACCTTCAGGTTTTGCATTATATTAGGTCTGGGAGTCACAGTTCACGACAAAGAGCGAAAAGTGTCAATAAATAGTAAAAACCGGAGAAAACCTCCAGATTCTTCATTTATTTCGTAATGACGTAATGACAGATCGTACATTTGTCGCTATTCTCTCAGAAATGTTTACATATATCGTTTGGAAACTTATGTCGTGTGCTGAGGAATGCAGTGGCACTACAAGCAAGAAAACAGAAGCTTCTACGTTGACGCAATCGGTAAGAAAGTAGTAGTACAAATCAAGTTTTAGTTTTCTAAAATTCAATAATTTGCCAGTTTCAATGTCTTGGAATCAACCGAGGACCTTCAGGTTTTGCATTACTTGAGGTCTGGGGGCCACAGTTCACGAGAAAGAGCGAAAAGTGTCAATAAATAGTAAAACCCGGAGAAAACCTCCAGATTCTTCATTTGTTTCGTTATGACGTAATGACAGATCGTACATTTGTCGCTATTCTCTCAGAAATGTTTACATACATCGTCTGGAAACTTATGTCGTGTGCTGAGGAATGCAGTGGCACTACAAGCAACAAAACAGAAGCTTCTACGCTGACGCAATCGGTAAGAAAGAAGTAGTACAGATCAAGTTTTAGTTTTCTAAAATTCAATAATTTGCCAGTTTTGGCGCCTTTCAATCAACCGAGGACCTTCAGGTTTTGCATTACTTGAGGTCTGGGAGCCGCAGTTCACGAAAAAGAGCGAAAAGTGTCAATAAATAGTAAAAACCGGAGAAAACCTCCAGATTCTTCATTTATTTCGTAATGACGTAATGATAGAACGTACATTTGTCGCTATTCTCTAAGAAATGTTTACATATATCGTCTGGAAACTTATGTCGTGTGCTGAGGAATGCAGTGGCACTACAAGCAACAAAACAGAAGCTTCTAAGTTGACGCAATCGGTAAGGAAGAAGTAGTACAAATCAAGTTTCAGTTTTCTAAAATTCAATAATTTGCCAGTTTTGGTGTCTTGGAATCAACCGAGGACATTCAGGTTTTGCATTACTTGAGGTCTGGGAGCCACAGTTCACGAGAAAGAGCGAAAAGTGTCAATAAATAGTAAAAACCGGAGAAAACCTCCAGATTCTTCATTTATTTCGTAATGACGTAATGACAGATCGTACATTTGTCGCTATTCTCTCAGAAATGTTTACATATATCGTCTGGAAACTTATGTCGTGTGCTGAGGAATGCACTGGCACTACAAGCAACAAAACAGAAGCTTCTACGTTGACGCAATCGGTAAGAAAGAAGTAGTACAAATCAAGTTTTAGTTTTCTAAAATTCAATAGTTTGCCAGTTTTGGTGCCTTGGAATCAACCGAGGACCTTCAGGTTTTGCATTACTTGAGGTCTGGGAGCCACAGTTCACGAGAAAGAGCGAAAAGTGTCAATAATTAGTAAAAACCGGAGAAATCCTCCAGATTCTTCATTTATTTCGTTATGACGTAATGACAGATCGTACATTTGTCGCTATTCTCTCAGAAATGTTTACATATATCGTCTGGAAACTTATTTCGTGTGCTGAGGAATGCAGTGGCACTATGAGCAACAAAACAGAAGCTTCTACAATGACGCAATCGGTAAGAAAGAAGTAGTACAAATCAAGTTTTAGTTTTCTAAAATTCAATTGTTTGCCAGTTTTGGTGTCTTGGAATCAACCGAGGACCTTCAGGTTTTGCTTTACTTCAGGCCTGGGAGCCACAGTTCACGAGAAAGAGCGAAAAGTGTCAATAAATAGTAAAAACAGGAGAAAACCTCCAGATTCTTCATTTATTATGTAATGACGTAATGACAGATCGTACATTTGTCGCTATTCTCTCAGAAATGTTTACATATATCGTCTGGAAACTTATGTCGTGTACTGAGGAATGCAGTGGCACTACAAGCAACAAAACAGAAGCTTCTACGTTGACGCAATCGGTAAGAAAGAAGTAGTACAAATCAAGTTTTAGTTTTCGAAAATTCAATTATTTGCTAGTTTTCGTGCCTTGGAATCAACCGAGGACCTTCAGGTTTTGCATTATATGAGGTCTGGGAGTCACAGTTCACGAGAAAGAGCGGAAAGTGTCAATAAATAGTAAAAACCGGAGAAAACCTCCAGATTCTTCATTTATTTCGTTATGACGTAATGACAGATAGTACATTTGTCGCTATTCTCTCAGAAATGTTTACATACATCATCTGGAAACTTTTGTCGTGTGCTGAGGAATGCAGTGGCACTGCAAGCAACAAAACAGAAGCTTCTACGTTGACGCAATCGGTAAGAAAGAAGTAGTACAAATCAAGTTTTAGTTTTCTAAAATTCAATAATTTGCCAGTTTTGGTGCCTTTCAATCAACCGAGGACCTTCAGGTTTTGCATTACTTGAGGTCTGGGACCCACAGTTAACGAGAAAGAGCGAAAAGTCTCAATAAATAGTAAAAACCGGAGAAAACCTCCAGATTCATCATTTATTTCGTAATGACAGACCGTACATTTGTCGCTATTCTCTCAGAAATGTTTACATATATCGTCTGGAAACTTATGTCGTGTGCTGAGGAATGCAGTGGCACTACAAGCATCAAAACAGAAGCTTCTACGCTGACGCAATCAGTAAGAAAGAAGTAGTACAAATCAAGTTTTAGTTTTCTAAAATTCAATAATTTGCCAGTTTTGGTGTCTCGGAATCAACCGAGGACCTTCAGGTTTTGCATTACTTGAGGTCTGGGAGCCACAGTTCACGAGAAAGAGCTAAAAGTGTCAATAAATAGTAAAAACCGGAGAAAACCTCCAGATTCTTCATTTTTTTCGTAATGACGTAATGACAGATCGTACATTTGTCGCTATTCTCTCAGAAATGTTTACATATACCGTCAGGAAACTCATGTCGTTTGCTGAGGAATGCAGTGGCACTACAAGCAACAAAACAGAAGCTTCTACGTTGACGCAATCGGTAAGAAAGAAGTAGTACAAATCAAGTTTTAGTTTTCTAAAATTCAGTAATTTGCCAGTTTTGGCGCCTTTCAATCAACCGAGGACCTTCAGGTTTTGCATTACTTGAGGTCTGGGAGCCGCAGTTCACGAGAAAGAGCGAAAAGTGTCAATAAATAGTAAAAACCGGAGAAAACCTCCAGATTCTTCATTTATTTCGTAATGACGTAATGATAGAACGTACATTTGTCGCTATTCTCTAAGAAATATTTACATATATCGTCTGGAAACTTATGTCGTGTGCTGAGGAATGCAGTGGCACTACAAGCAACAAAACAGAAGCTTCTAAGATGACGCAATCGGTAAGAAAGAAGTAGTACAAATCAAGTTTCAGTTTTCTAAAATTCAATAATTTGCCAGTTTTGGTGTCTTGGAATCAACCGAGGACATTCAGGTTTTGCATTACTTGAGGTCTGGGAGCCACAGTTCACGAGAAAGAGCGAAAAGTGTCAATAAATAGTAAAAACCGGAGAAAACCTGAAGATTCATCATTTATTTCGTAATGACGTAATGACAGATCGTACATTTGCGCCATTCTCTCAGAAATGTTTACATATATCGTCTGGAAACTTATGTCGTGTGCTGAGGAATGCAGTGGCACTACAAGCAACAAAACAGAAGCTTCTACGTTGACGCAATCGGTAAGAAAGAAGTAGTACAAATCAAGTTTTAGTTTTCTAAAATTCAGTAATTTGCCAGTTTTGGCGCCTTTCAATCAACCGAGGACCTTCAGGTTTTGCATTACTTGAGGTCTGGGAGCCGCAGTTCACGAGAAAGAGCGAAAAGTGTCAATAAATAGTAAAAACCGGAGAAAACCTCCAGATTCTTCATTTATTTCGTAATGACGTAATGATAGAACGTACATTTGTCGCTATTCTCTAAGAAATGTTTACATATATCGTCTGGAAACTTATGTCGTGTGCTGAGGAATGCAGTGGCACTACAAGCAACAAAACAGAAGCTTCTAAGTTGACGCAATCGGTAAGGAAGAAGTAGTACAAATCAAGTTTCAGTTTTCTAAAATTCAATAATTTGCCAGTTTTGGTGTCTTGGAATCAACCGAGGACATTCAGGTTTTGCATTACTTGAGGTCTGGGAGCCACAGTTCACGAGAAAGAGCGAAAAGTGTCAATAAATAGTAAAAACCGGAGAAAACCTCTAGATTCTTCATTTACTTTGTAATGACGTAATGACAGATCGTACATTTGTCGCTATTCTCTCAGAAATGTTTACATATATCGTCTGGAAACTTATGTCGTGTGCTGAGGAATGCACTGGCACTACAAGCAACAAAACAGAAGCTTCTACGTTGACGCAATCGGTAAGAAAGAGGTAGTACAAATCAAGTTTTAGTTTTCTAAAATTCAATAATTTGCGAGTTTTGGTGCCTTGGAATCAACCGAGGACCTTCAGGTTTTGCATTACTTGAGGTCTGGGACCCACAGTTAACGAGAAAGAGCGAAAAGTGTCAATAAATAGTAAAAACCGGAGAAAACCTCCAGATTCTTCATTTATTTCGTAATGACGTAATGATAGATCGTACATTTGTCGCTATTCTCTCAGAAATGTTTACATATATCGTCTGGAAACCTATGTCGTGTGCTGAGGAATGCAGTGGCACTACAAGCAAGAAAACAGAAGCTTCTACGTTGACGCAATCGGTAAGAAAGAAGTAGTACAAATCAAGTTTTAGTTTTCTAAAATTCAATAATTTGCCAGTTTCAATGTCTTGGAATCAACCGAGGACCTTCAGGTTTTGCATTACTTGAGGTCTGGAAGCCACAGTTCACGAGAAAGAGCGAAAAGTGTCAATAAATAGTAAAAACCGGAGAAAACCTCCAGATTCTTCATTTATTTCGTTATGACGTAATGATAGATCGTACATTTGTCGCTATTCTCTCAGAAATGTTTACATACATCGTCTGGAAACTTATGTCGTGTGCTGAGGAATGCAGTGGCACTACAAGCAACAAAACAGAAGCTTCTACGTTGACGCAATCGGTAAGAAAGAAGTAGTACAAATCAAGTTTTAGTTTTCTAAAATTCAATAATTTGCCAGTTTTGGTGCCTGTCAATCAACCGAGGACCTTCAGGTTTTGCATTACTTGAGGTCTGGGACCCACAGTTAACGAGAAAGAGCGAAAAGTGTCAATAAATAGTAAAAACCGGAGAAAACCTCCAGATTCATCATTTATTTCGTAATGACGTAATGACAGACCGTACATTTGTCGCTATTCTCTCAGAAATGTTTACATATATCGTCTGGAAACTTATGTCGTGAGCTGAGGAATGCAGTGGCATTACAAGCAAGAAAACAGAAGCTTCTACGTTGACGCAATCGGTAAGAAAGAAGTAGTACAAATCAAGTTTTAGTTTTCTAAAATTCAATAATTTGCCAGTTTTGGTGCCTTTCAGTCAACCGAGGACCTTCAGGTTTTGCATTACTTGAGGTCTGGGAGCCACAGTTCACGAGAAAGAGCGAAAAGTGTCAATAAATAGTAAAAACCGGCGAAAACCTCCAGATTCTTCATTTAATTCGTAATGACGTAATGACAGATCGTACATTTGTCGCTATTCTCTCAGGAATGTTTACATATATCGTCTGGAAACTTATGTCGTGTGCTGAGGAATGCAGTGGCACTACAAGCAACAAAACAGAAGCTTCTAAGTTGACGCAATCGGTAAGAAAGAAGTAGTACAAATCAAGTTTTAGTTTTCTAAAATTCAATAATTTGCCAGTTTTGGTGTCTTGGAATCAACCGAGGACCTTCAGGTTTTGCATTACTTGAGGTTTGGGAGCCACAGTTCACGAGAAAGAGCGAAAAGTGTCAATAAATAGTAAAAACCGGAGAAAACCTTCAGATTCTTCATTTATTTCGTAATGACGTAATGACAGATCGTACATTTGTCGCTATTCTCTCAGAAATGTTTACATATATCGTCCGGAAACTTATGTCGTGTGCTGAGGAATGCAGTGGCACTACAAGCAACATAACAGAAGCTTCTACGTTGACGCAATCGGTAAGAAAGATGTAGTACAAATCAAGTTTTAGTTTTCTAAAATTCAATAATTTGCCAGTTTTGGTGCCTTGGAATCAACCGAGGACCTTCAGGTTTTGCATTACTTGAGGTCTGGGAGCCACAGTTCACGAGAAAGAGCGAAAAGTGTCAATAAAAAGTAAAAACTGGAGAAAACCTCCAGATTCTTCATTTATTTCGTAATGACGTAATGACAGATCGTACATTTGTCGCTATTCTCTCAGAAATGGTTACATATATCGTCTGGAAACTTATGTCGTGTGCTGAGGAATGCAGTGGCACTACAAGCAACAAAACAGAAGCCTCTACGTTGACGCAATCGGTAAGAAAGAAGTAGTACAAATCAAGTTTTAGTTTTCTAAAATTCAATAATTTGCCAGTTTTGGTGTCTTGGAATCAACCGAGGACCTTCAGGTTTTGCATTACTTGAGGTCTGGGAGCCACAGTTCACGAGAAAGAGCGAAAAGTGTCAATAAATAGTAAAAACCGGAGAAAACCTCCAGATTCACCATTTATTTCGTAATGACGTAATGATAGATCGTACATTTGTCGCTATTCTCTCAGAAATGTTTACATATATCGTCTGGAAACCTATGTCGTGTGCTGAGGAATGCAGTGGCACTACAAGCAAGAAAACAGAAGCTTATACGTTGACGCAATCGGTAAGAAAGAAGTAGTACAAATCAAGTTTCAGTTTTCTAAAATTCAATAATTTGCCAGTTTCAATGTCTTGGAATCAACCGAGGACCTTCAGGTTTTGCATTACTTGAGGTCTGGAAGCCACAGTTCACGAGAAAGAGCGAAAAGTGTCAATAAATAGTAAAAACCGGAGAAAACGTCCAGATTCTTCATTTATTTCGTTATGACGTAATGATAGATCGTACATTTGTCGCTATTCTCTCAGAAATGTTTACATACATCGTCTGGAAACTTATGTCGTGTGCTGAGGAATGCAGTGGCACTACAAGCAACAAAACAGAAGCTTCTACGTTGACGCAATCGGTAAGAAAGAAGTAGTACAAATCAAGTTTTAGTTTTCTAAAATTCAATAATTTGCCAGTTTTGGTGCCTTTCAGTCAACCGAGGACCTTCAGGTTTTGCATTACTTGAGGTCTGGGAGCCACAGTTCACGAGAAAGAGCTAAAAGTGTCAATAAATAGTAAAAACCGGAGAAAACCTCCAGATTCTTCATTTATTTCGTAATGACGTAATGACAGATCGTACATTTGCGCCATTCTCTCAGAAATGTTTACATATATCGTCTGGAAACTTATGTCGTGTGCTGAGGAATGCAGTGGCACCACAAGCAACAAAACAGAAGCTTCTACGTTGACGCAATCGGTAAGAAAGAAGTAGTACAAGTCAAGTTTTAGTTTTCTAAACTTCAATAATTTGCCAGTTTTGGTGCCTTGGAATCAACCGAGGACCTTCAGGTTTTGCATTACTTGAGGTCTGGGAGCCACAGTTCACGACAAAGAGCGAAAAGTGTCAATAAATAGTAAAAACCGGAGAAAACCTCCAGATTCTTCATTTATTTCGTAATGACGTAATGACAGATCGTACATTTGTCGCTATTCTCTCAGAAATGTTTACATATATCATCTGGAAACTTATGTCGTGCGCTGAGGATTGCAGTGGCACTACAAGCAACAAAACAGAAGCTTCTACGGTGACGCAATCGGTAAGAAAGAAGTAGTACAAATCAAGTTTTAGTTTTCTAAAATTCAATAATTTGCCAGTTTTGGTGCCTTGGAATCAACGGAGGACGTTCAGGTTTTGATTTACTTGAGGCCTGGGAGCCACAGTTCACGAGAAAGAGCGAAAAGTGTCAATAAATAGTAAAAACCGGAGAAAACCTCCAGATTCTTCATTTATTTCGTAATGACGTAATGACAGATCGTACATTTGTCGCTATTCTCTCAGAAATGTTTACTTATATCGTCTGGAAACTTATGTCGTGTGCTGAGGAATGCAGCGGCACTACAAGCAACATAACAGAAGCTTCTACGTTGACGCAATCGGTAGGAAAGAAGTAGTACAAATCAAGTTTCAGTTTTCTAAAATTCAATAATTTGCCAGTTTTGGTGCCTTTCAATCAACCGAGGTCCTTCAGGTTTTGCATTACTTGAGATCTGGGAGCCACAGTTCACGAGAAAGAGCGAAAAGTGTCAATAAATAGTAAAAACCGGAGAAAACCTCCAGATTCTTCATTTATCTCGTAATGACGTAATGACAGATCGTACATTTGTCGCTATTCTCTCAGAAATGTTTACATATATCGCCTGGAAACTTATGTCGTGTGCTGAGGAATGCAGTGGCACTACAAGCAACAAAACAGAAGCTTCTACGTTGACGCACTCGGTAAGGAAGAAGTAGTACAAATCAAGTTTTAGTTTTCTAAAATTCAATAATTTGCCAGTTTTGGTGTCTTGGAATCAACCGAGGACCTTCAGGTTTTGCATTACGTGAGGACTGGGAGCCACAGTTCACGGGAAAGAGCGAAAAGTGTCAATAAATAGTAAAAACCGGAGAAAACCTCCAGATTCTTCATTTATTTCGTAATGACGTAATGACAGATCGTACATTTGTCGCTATTCTCTCATAAATGTTTCCATATATCGTCTGGAATCTTATGTCGTGTGCTGAGGATTGCAGTGGCACTACAAGCAACAAAACAGAAGCTTCTACGTTGACGCAATCGGTAAGAAAGCAGTATTACAAATCAAGTTCTAGTTTTCTAAAATTCAATAATTTGCCGGTTTTGGTGCCTTGGAATCAACCGAGGACCTTCAGGTTTTGCATTACTTGAGGTCTGGGCGCCACAGTTCACGAGAAAGAGCGAAAAGTATCAAAAATTGTAAAAACCGGAGAAAACCTCCAGATTCTTCATTTATTTCGTAATGACGTAATGACAGATCGTACATTTGTCGCTATTCTCTCAGAAATGTTTACATATATCGTCTGGAAACTTATGTCGTGTGCTGAGGAATGCAGTGGCACTACAAGCAACAAAACAGAAGCTTCTACGTTGACGCAATCGGTAAGAAAGAAGTAGTACAAATCAAGTTTTAGTTTTCTAAAATTCAATAATTTGCCAGTTATAATGTCTTGGAATCAACCGAGGACCTTCAGGTTTTGCATTACTTGAGGTCTGGGAGCCACAGTTCACGAGAAAGAGCGAAAAGTGTCAATAAATAGTAAAAACCGGAGAAAACCTCCAGATTCTTCATTTATTTCGTTATGACGTAATGACAGATCGTACATTTGTCGCTATTCTCTCAGAAATGTTTACAAATATCGTATGGAAACTTATGTCGTGTGCTGAGGAATGCAGTGGCACTACAAGCAACAAAACAGAAGCTTCTACGTTGACGCAATCGGTAAGAAAGAAGTAGTACAAACAAGTTTTAGTTTTCGAAAATTCAATAATTTTCCAGTTTTGGTGCCTTTCAATCAACCGAGGAACTTCAGGTTTTGCATTACTTGAGGTCTGGGAGCCACAGTTCATGAGCAAGAGCGAAAAGTGTCAATAAATAGTAAAAACCGGAGAAAACCTCCAGATTCTTCATTTATTTCGTAATGACGTAATGACAGATCGTACATTTGTCGCTATTCTCTCAGAAATGTTTACATATATCGTCTGGAAACTTATGTCGTGTGCTGAGGAATGCAGTGGCACTACAAGCAACAAAACAGAAGCTTCTACGTTGACCCAATCTGTAAGGAAGAAGTAGTACAAATCAAGTTTTAGTTATCTAAAATTCAATAATTTGCCAGTGTTGGTGCCTTGGAATCAACCGAGGACCTTCAGGTTTTGCAATACTTGAGGTCTGGGAGCCGCAGTTCACGAGAAAGAGCGAAAAGTGTCAATAAATAGTAAAAACCGGAGAAAACCTCCAGATTCTTCATTTATTTCGTAATGAGGTAATGACAGATCGTACATTTGTCGCTATTCTCTCAGAAATGTTTACATATATCGTCTGGAAACTTATGCCGTGTGCTGAGGAATGCAGTGGCACTACAAGCAACAAAACAGAAGCTTCTACGTTGACGCAATCGGTAAGAAAGAAGTAGTACAAATCAAGTTTTAGTTTTCTAAAATTTAATAATTCGCTAGTTTTCGTGCCTTGGAATCAACCGAGGACCTTCAGGTTTTGCATTACTTGAGGTCTGGGAGCCACAGTTCACGAGAAAGAGCGAAAAGTGTCAATAAATAGTAAAAACCGGAGAAAACCTCCAGATTCTTCATTGATTTCGCAATGTCGTAATGACAGATCGTACATTTGTCGCTATTCTCTCAGAAATGTTTACATATATCGTCTGGAAACTTATGTCGTGTGCTGAGGAATGCAGTGGCACTACAAGCAACAAAACAGAAGCTTTTACGTTGACGCAATCGGTAAGAAAGAAGTAGTACAAATCAAGTTTTAGTTTTCTAAAATTTAATAATTTGCCAGTTTTAATGTCTTGGAATCAACCGAGGACCTTCAGGTTTTGCATTACTTGAGGTCTGGGAGCCACAGTTCACGAGAAAGAGCGAAAAGTGTCAATAAATAGTAAAAACCGAAGAAAATCTCCAGATTCTTCATTTATTTCGTTACGACGTAATGACAGATCGTACATTTGTCGCTATTTTCTCAGAAATGTTTAGATACATCGTCAGGAAACTTATGTCATGTGCTGAGGAATGCAGTGGCACTACAAGCAACAAAACAGAAGCTTTTACGTTGACGCAATCGGTAAGAAAGAAGTAGTACAAATCAAGGTTTAGTTTTCTAAAATTCAATAATTTGCCAGTTTTGGTGCCTTTCAATCAACCGAGGACCTTCAGGTTTTGCATTACTTGAGGTCTGGGAGCCACAGTTCACGAGAAAGAGCGAAAAGTGTCAATAAATAGTAAAAAACCGGAGAAAACCTCCAGATTCTTCATTTATTTCGTAATGACGTAATGGCAGATCGTACATTTGTCGCTATTCTCTCAGAAATGTTTACATATATCGTCTGGAAACTTATGTCGTGTGCTGAGGAATGCAGTGGCACTACAAGCAACTAAACAGAAGCTTCTACGTTGACGCAATCGTTAAGAAAGAAGTAGTGCAAATCAAGTTTTAGTTTTCTAAAATTCAATAATTTGCCAGTTTTGGTGTCTTGGAATCAACCGAGGACCTTCAGGTTTTGCTTTACTTGAGGTCTGGGAGCCACAGATCACGAGAAGAGCGAAAAGTTTCAATAAATAGTAAAAACCGGAGAAAACCTCCAGATTCTTAAATTATTTCGTTATGACGTAATGACAGATCGTACATTTGTCGCTATTCTCTCAGAAATGTTTACATATATCGTCTGGAAACTTATGTCATGTGCTGAGGAATGCAGTGGCACTACAAGCAACATAACAGAAGCTTCTACGTTGACGCAATCGGTAAGAAAGAAGTAGTACAAATCAAGTTTTAGTTTTCTAAAATTCAATAATTTGCCAGTTTTGGTGTCTTGGAATCAACCGAGGACCTTCAGGTTTTGCATTACTTGAGGTCTGGGAGCCACAGTTCACGAGAAAGAGCGAAAAGTGTCAATAAATAGTAAAAACCGGAGAAAACCTCCAGATTCTTCATTTATTTCGTAATGACGTAATGGCAGATCGTATATTTGTCGCTATTCTCTCAGAAATGTTTACATATATCGTCTGGAAACTTATGTCGTGTGCTGATGAATGCAGTGGCACTACAAGCAGCAAAACAGAAGCTTTTACGTTGCCGCAATCGGTAAGAAAGAAGTAGTACAAATCAAGTTTTAGTTTTCTAAAATTCAATAATTTGCCAGTTTTAGTGTCTTGGAATCAACCGACGACCTTCAGGTTTTGCATTACTTGAGGTCTGGGAGCCACAGTTCACGAGAAAGAGCGAAAAGTGTCAATAAATAGTAAAAACCGGCGAAAACCTCCAGATTCTTCAATTAATTCGTAATGACGTAATGACAGATCGTACATTTGCCGCTATTTTCTCAGAAATGTTTACATACATCGTCAGGAAACTTATGTCATGTGCTGAGGAATGCAGTGGCACTGCAAGCAACAAAACAGAAGCTTCTACGTTGACGCAATCGGTAAGAAAGAAGTAGTACAAATCAAGGTTTAGTTTTCTAAAATTCAATAATTTGCCAGTTTTGGTGCCTTTCAATCAACCGAGGACCTTCAGGTTTTGCATTACTTGAGGTCTGGGAGCCACAGTTCACGAGAAAGAGCGAAAAGTGTCAATAAATAGTAAAAACCGGAGAAAACCTCCAGATTCGTCATTTATTTCGAAATGACGTAATGACAGATCGTACATTTGTCGCTATTCTCTCAGAAATGTTTACATATATCGTCTGGAAACTTATGTCGTGTGCTGAGGAATGCAGTGGCACTACAAGCAACAAAACAGAAGCTTCTAAGTTGACGCAATCGGTAAGAAAGAAGTAGTACAAATCAAGTTTTAGTTTTCTACAATTCAATAATTTGCCAGTTGTGGTGTCTTGGAATCAACCGAGGACCTTCAGGTTTTGCATTAATTGAGGTTTGGGAGCCACAGTTCACGAGCAAGAGCGAAAAGTGTCAATAAATAGTAAAAACCGGAGAAAACCTCCAGATTCTTCATTTATTTCGTAATGACGTAATGACAGATCGTACATTTGTCGCTATTCTTCCTTCTTCAGAAATGTTTACATATATCGTCTGGAAACTTATGTCGTGTGCTGAGGAATGCAGTGGCACTACAAGCAACATAACAGAAGCTTCTACGTTGACGCAATCGGTAAGAAAGAAGTAGTACAAATCAAGTTTTAGTTTTCTAAAATTCAATAATTTGCCAGTTTTGGTGCCTTTCAATCAACCGAGGGACCTTCAGGTTTTGCATTACTTGAGGTCTGGGAGCCACAGTGCACGAGAAAGAGCGAAAAGTATCAATAAATAGCAAAAACCGGAGAAAACCTCCAGATTCTTCATTTATTTCGTAATGACGTAATGGCAGATCGTACATTTGTCACTATTCTCTCAGAAATGTTTACATATATCGTCTGGAAACTTATGTCGTGTGCTGAGGAATGCAGTGGCACTACAAGCAACAAAACAGAAGCTTCTACGTTGACGCAATCGGTAAGAAAGAAGTAGTGCAAATCAAGTTTTAGTTTTCTAAAATTCAATAATTTGCCAGTTTTGGTGTCTTGGAATCAACCGAGGACCTTCAGGTTTTGCTTTACTTGAGGTCTGGGAGCCACAGATCACGAGAAGAGCGAAAAGTTTCAATAAATAGTAAAAACCGGAGAAAACCTCCAGATTCTTAAATTATTTCGTTATGACGTAATGAGAGATCGTACATTTGTCGCTATTCTCTCAGAAATGTTTACATATATCGTCTGGAAACTTATGTCGTGTGCTGAGGAATGCAGTGGCACTACAAGCAACATAACAGAAGCTTCTACGTTGACGCAATCGGTAAGAAAGAAGTAGTACAAATCAAGTTTTAATTTTCTAAAATTCAATAATTTGCCAGTTTTGGTGTCTTGGAATCAACCGAGGACCTTCAGGTTTTGCATTACTTGAGGTCTGGGAGCCACAGTTCACGAGAAAGAGCTAAAAGTGTCAATAAATAGTAAAAACCGGAGAAAACCTCCAGATTCTTCATTTATTTCGTAATGACGTATTGACAGATCGTATATTTGTCGCTATTCTCTCAGAAATGTTTACATATATCGTCTGGAAACTTATGTCGTGTGCTGAGGAATGCAGTGGCACTACAAGCAGCAAAACAGAAGCTTTTACGTTGCCGCAATCGGTAAGAAAGAAGTAGTACAAATCAAGTTTTAGTTTTCTAAAATTCAATAATTTGCCAGTTTTAGTGTCTTGGAATCAACCGACGACCTTCAGGTTTTGCATTACTTGAGGTCTGGGAGCCACAGTTCACGAGAAAGAGCGAAAAGTGTCAATAAATAGTAAAAACCGGCGAAAACCTCCAGATTCTTCAATTAATTCGTTATGACGTAATGACAGATCGTACATTTGTCGCTGTTCTCTCAGAAATGTTTACATATATCGTCTGGAAACTTATGTCGTGTGCTGAGGTATGTAGTGGCACTACAAGCATCAAAACAGAAGCTTCTACGCTGACGCAATCGGTAAGAAAGAAGTAGTACAAATCAAGTTTTAGTTTTCTAGAATTCAATAATTTGCCAGTTTTGGTGTCTTGGAATCAACCGAGGACCTTCAGGTTTTGCATTACTTGAGGTCTGGGAGCCACAGTTCAGGAGAAAGAGCTAAAAGTGTCAATAAATAGTAAAAACCGGAGAAAACCTCCAGATTCTTCATTTATTTCGTAATGACGTAATGACAGATCGTACATTTGCGCTATTCTCTCAGAAATGTTTACATATATCGTCTGGAAACTTATGTCGTGTGCTGAGGAATGCAGTGGCACTACAAGCAACAAAACAGAAGCTTCTACGTTGACGCAATCGGTAAGAAAGAAGTAGTACTAATCAAGTTTTAGTTTTCTAAAATTAAATAATTTGATAGTTTTGGTCCCTTGGAATCAACCGAGGACCTTCAGGTTTTGCATTACTTGAGGTCTGGGAGCCACAGTTCACGAGAAAGAGCGAAAAGTGTCAATAAATAGTAAAACCCGGAGAAAACCTCCAGATTCTTCATTTATTTCGTAATGACGTAATGGCAGATCGTATATTTGTCGCTATTCTCTCAGAAATGTTTACATATATCGTCTGGAAACTTATGTCGTGTGCTGAGGAATGCAGTGGCACTACAAGCAGCAAAACAGAAGCTTTTACGTTGCCGCAATCGGTAAGAAAGAAGTAGTACAAATCAAGGTTTAGTTTTCTAAAATTCAATAATTTGCCAGTTTTGGTGCCTTTCAATCAACCGAGGACCTTCAGGTTTTGCATTACTTGAGGTCTGGGAGCCACAGTTCACGAGAAAGAGCGAAAAGTGTCAATAAATAGTAAAAACCGGAGAAAACCTCCAGATTCGTCATTTATTTCGAAATGACGTAATGACAGATCGTACATTTGTCGCTATTCTCTCAGAAATGTTTACATATATCGTCTGGAAACTTATGTCGTGTGCTGAGGAATGCAGTGGCACTACAAGCAACAAAACAGAAGCTTCTAAGTTGACGCAATCGGTAAGAAAGAAGTAGTACAAATCAAGTTTTAGTTTTCTACAATTCAATAATTTGCCAGTTGTGGTGTCTTGGAATCAACCGAGGACCTTCAGGTTTTGCATTAATTGAGGTTTGGGAGCCACAGTTCACGAGCAAGAGCGAAAAGTGTCAATCGGTAAGAAAGGAGTAGTACAAATCAAGTTTTAGTTTTCTAAAATTCAATAATTTGCCAGTTTTGGTGCCTTGGAATCAACCGAGGACCTTCAGGTTTTGCTTTACTTGAGGCCTGGGAGCCACAGTTCACGAGAAAGAGCGAAAAGTGTCAATAAATAGTAAAAACCGGAGAAAAACCTCCAGATTCTTCATTTATTTCGTAATGACGTAATGACAGATCGTACATTTGTCGCTATTCTCTCAGCAATGTTTACTTATATCGTCTGGAAACTTATGTGGTGTGTTCAGGAATGCAGTGGCACTACAAGCAACATAACAGAAGCTTCTACGTTGACGCAATCGGTAGGAAAGAAGTAGTACAAATCAAGTTTCAGTTTTCTAAAATTCAATAATTTGCCAGTTTAGGTGCCTTTCAATCAACCGAGGATCTTCAGGTTTTGCATTACTTGAGATCTGGGAGCCACAGTCCACGACAAAGAGCGAAAAGTGTCAATAAATAGTAAAAACCGGAGAAAACCTCCAGATTCGTCATTTATTTCGAAATGACGTAATGACAGATCGTACATTTGTCGCTATTCTCTCAGAAATGTTTACATATATCGTCTGGAAACTTATGTCGTGTGCTGAGGAATGCAGTGGCACTACAAGCAACAAAACAGAAGCTTCTAAGTTGACGCAATCGGTAAGAAAGAAGTAGTACAAATCAAGTTTTAGTTTTCTAAAATTCAATAATTTGCCAGTTTTGGTGTCTTGGAATCAACGGAGGACCTTCAGGTTTTGCATTACTTGAGGTTTGGGAGCCACAGTTCACGAGAAAGAGCGAAAAGTGTCAATAAATGGTAAAAACCGGAGAAAACTTCCAGATTCTTCATTTATTTCGTTATGACGTAATGACAGATCGTACATTTGTCGCTATTCTCTCAGAAATGTTTACATATATCGTCTGGAAACTTATGTCTTGTGCTGAGGAATGCAGTGGCACTACAAGCAACATAACAGAAGCTTCTACGTTGACGCAATCGGTAAGAAAGAAGTAGTACAAATCAAGTTTTAGTTTTCTAAAATTCAATAATTTGCCAGTTTTGGTGCCTTGGAATCAACCGAGGACTTCCGGTTTTGCATTACTTGACGTCTGGGAGCCACAGTTCACGAGAAAGAGCGAAAAGTGTCAATAAATAGTAAAAACCGGAGAAAACCTCCAGATTCTTCATTTATTTCGTAATGACGTATTGACAGATCGTATATTTGTCGCTATTCTCTCAGAAATGTTTACATATATCGTCTGGAAACTTATGTCGTGTGCTGAGGAATGCAGTGGCACTATAAGCAGCAAAACAGAAGCTTTTACGTTGCCGCAATCGGTAAGAAAGAAGTAGTACAAATCAAGCTTTAGTTTTCTAAAATTCAATAATTTGCCAGTTTTAGTGTCTTGGAATCAACCGACGACCTTCAGGTTTTGCATTACTTGAGGTCTGGGAGCCACAGTTCACGAGAAAGAGCGAAAAGTGTCAATAAATAGTAAAAACCGCCGAAAACCTCCAGATTCTTCATTTAATTCGTAATGACGTAATGACAGATCGTACATTTGTCGCTATTCTCTCAGAAATGTTTACATATATCGTCTGGAAACTTATGTCGTGTGCTGAGGAATGCAGTGGCACTACAAGCATCAAAACAGAAGCTTCTACGCTGACGCAATCGGTAAGAAAGAAGTAGTAAAAATCAAGTTTTAGTTTTCTAAAATTCAATAATTTGCCAGTTTTGGTGTCTTGGAATCAACCGAGGACCTTCAGGTTTTGCATTACTTGAGGTCTGGGAGCCACAGTTTACGGGAAAGAGCGAAAAGTGTCAATAAATAGTAAAAACCGGAAAAAAAACCTCCAGATTCATCATTTATTTCGTAATGACGTAATGACAGATCGTACATTTGTCGCTATTCTCTCAGAAATGTTTACATATATCGTCTGGAATCTTATGTCGTGTGCTGAGGATTGCAGTGGCACTACAAGCAACAAAACAGAAGCTTCTACGGTGACGCAATCGGTAAGAAAGGAGTAGTACAAATCAAGTTTTAGTTTGCTAAAATTCAATAATTTGCCAGTTTTGGTGCCTTGGAATCAACCGAGGACCTTCAGGTTTTGCTTTACTTGAGGTCTGGGAGCCACAGTTCACGAGAAAGAGCGAAAAGTGTCAATAAATAGTAAAAACCGCCGAAAACCTCCAGATTCTTCATTTAATTCGTAATGACGTAATGACAGATCGTACATTTGTCGCTATTCTCTCAGAAATGTTTACATATATCGTCTGGAAACTTATGTCGTGTGCTGAGGAATGCAGTGGCACTACAAGCATCAAAACAGAAGCTTCTACGCTGACGCAATCGGTAAGAAAGAAGTAGTAAAAATCAAGTTTTAGTTTTCTAAAATTCAATAATTTGCCAGTTTTGGTGTCTTGGAATCAACCGAGGACCTTCAGGTTTTGCATTACTTGAGGTCTGGGAGCCACAGTTTACGAGAAAGAGCGAAAAGTGTCAATAAATAGTAAAAACCGGAAAAAAAACCTCCAGATTCATCATTTATTTCGTAATGACGTAATGACAGATCGTACATTTGTCGTTATTCTCTCAGAAATGTTTACATATACCGTCAGGAAACTCATGTCGTTTGCTGAGGAATGCTGTGGCACTACAAGCAACAAAACAGAAGCTTCTACGTTGACGCAATCGGTAGGAAAGAAGTAGTACAAATCAAGTTTTAGTTTTCTAAAATTCAATAATTTGCCAGTTTTGGTGTCTTGGAATCAACTGAGCACCTTCAGGTTTTGCATTACTTGAGGTCTGGGAGCCACAGTTCACGAGAAAGAGCGAAAAGTGTCAATAAATAGTAAAAACCGGAGAAAACCTCCAGATTCTTCATTTATTTCGTAATGACGTAATGACAGATCGTACATTTGTCGCTATTCTCTCAGAAATGTTTACATATATCATCTGGAAACTTATGTCGTGTGCTGAGGATTGCAGTGGCACTACAAGCAACAAAACAGAAGCTTCTACGGTGACGCAATCGGTAAGAAAGGAGTAGTACAAATCAAGTTTTAGTTTGCTAAAATTCAATAATTTGCCAGTTTTGGTGCCTTGGAATCAACCGAGGACCTTCAGGTTTTGCTTTACTTGAGGCCTGGCAGCCACAGTTCACGAGAAAGAGCGAAAAGTGTCAATAAATAGTAAAAACCGGAGAAAACCTCCAGATTCTTCATTTATTTCGTAATGACGTAATGACAGATCGTACATTTGTCGCTATTCTCTCAGCAATGTTTACTTATATCGTCTGGAAACTTATGCCTTGTGCTGAGGAATGCAGTGGCACTACAAGCAACATAACAGAAGCTTCTACGTTGACGCAATCGGTAGGAAAGAAGTAGTACAAATCAGGTTTTAGTTTTCTAAAATTCAATAATTTGCCAGTTTTGGTGTCTTGGAATCAACCGAGGACCTTCAGGTTTTGCATTACGTGAGGTCTGGGAGCCACAGTTCACGAGAAAGAGCGAAAAGTGTCAATAAATAGTAAAAACCGGAGAAAACCTCCAGATTCTTCATTTATTTCGTAATGACGTAATGACAGATCGTACATTTGTCGCTATTCTCTCATAAATGTTTACATATATCGTCTGGAATCTTATGTCGTGTGCTGAGGAATGCAGTGGCACTACAAGCAACAAAACAGAAGCTTCTACGTTGACGCAATCGGTAAGAAAGCAGTAATACAAATCAAGTTCTAGTTTTCTAAAATTCAATAATTTGCCGGTTTTGGTGCCTTGGAATCAACCGAGGACCTTCAGGTTTTGCATTACTTGAGGTCTGGGCGCCACAGTTCACGAGAAAGAGCAAAAAGTATCAATAAATTGTAAAAACCGGAGAAAACCTCCAGATTCTTCATTTATTTCGTAATGACGTAATGACAGATCGTACATTTGTCGCTATTCTCTCAGAAATGTTTACATATATCGTCTGGAAACTTATGTCGTGTGCTGAGGAATGCAGTGGCACTACAAGCAACAAAACAGAGGCTTCTACGTTGACGCAGTCGGTAAGAAAGAAGTAGTACAAATCAAGTTTTTGTTTTCTAAAATTCAATAATTTGCCAGTTTTAATGTCTTGGAATCAACCGAGGACCTTCAGGTTTTGCATTACTTGAGGTCTGGGAGCCACAGTTCACGAGAAAGAGCGAAAAGTGTCAATAAATAGTAAAAACCGGAGAAAACCTCCAGATTCTTCATTTATTTC
>NW_025727762.1:0-26195 GCF_021461385.2 Schistocerca piceifrons
GACTTGTAATACTTCTTACTTACCGATTGCGTCAACGTAGAAGCTTCTGTTTTGTTGCTTGTAGTGCCACTGCATTCCTCAGCACACGACATAAGTTTCCAGACGATGTATTTAAACATTTCTGAGAGAATAGCGACAAATGTACGATCTGTCATTACGTCATAACGAAGTAAATGATGAATCTGGAGGTTTTCTCCGGTTTTTACTATTTATTGACACTTTACGCTCTTTCTCGTGAACTGTGGCTCCCAGACCTCAAGTAATGCAAAACCTGAATGTCCTCGGTTGATTCCAAGGCACCAAAACTGGCAAATTATTGAATTTTAGAAAACTAAAACTTGATTTGTACTACTTCTTCCTTACCGATTGCGTCAACTTAGAAGCTTCTGTTTTGTTGCTTGTAGTGCCACTGCATTCCTCAGCACATGACATAAGTTTTTCAGATGATGTATGTATGTAAACATTTCTGAGAGAATAGCGACAAATGTACGATCTGTCATTACGTCATAACGAAATAAATGAAGAATCTGGAGGTTTCTCCGGTTTTTACTATTTATTGACACTTTTCGCTCTTTCTCGTGAACTGTGGCTCCCAGACCTCAAGTAATGCAAAACCTGAAGGTCCTCGGTTGATTCCAAGACACCAAAACTGGCAAATTATTGAATTTTAGAAAACTAAAACTTGATTTGTACTACTTCTTCCTTACCGATTGCGTCAACTTAGAAGCTTCTATTTTGTTGCTTGTAGTGCCACTGCATTCCTCAGCACACGACATAAGTTTCCAGACGATATATGTAAACATTTCTTAGAGAATAGCGACAAATGTACGATCTGTCATTACGTCATTACGAAATAAATGAAGAATCTGGAGGTTTTCTCCGTTTTTACTATTTATTGACACTTTTCGCTCTTTCTCGTGAACTGCGGCTCCCAGACCTCAAGTAATGCAAAACCTGAAGGTCCTCGGTTGATTGAAAGGCGCCAAAACTGGCAAATTATTGAATTTTAGAAAACTAAAACTTGATTTGTACTACTTCTTTCTTACCGATTGCGTCAGCGTAGAAGCTTCTGTTTTGTTGCTTGTAGTGCCACTGCATTCCTCAGCACACGACATAAGTTTCCAGATGATGTATGTATGTAAACATTTCTGAGAGAATAGCGACAAATGTACGATCTGTCATTACGTCATAACGAAATAAATGAAGAATCTGGAAGTTTTCTCCGGTTTTTACTATTTATTGACACTTTTCGCTCTTTCTCGTGAACTGTGGCTCCCAGATCTCAAGTAATGCAAAACCTGAAGGTCCTCGGTTGATTCCAAGGCACCAAAACTGGCAAATTATTGAATTTTAGAAAACTAAAACTTGATTTGTACTACTGCTTTCTTACCGATTGCGTCAACGTAGAAGCTTCTGTTTTGTTGCTTGTAGTGCCACTGCATTCCTCAGCACACGACATAAGATTCCAGACGATATATGTAAACATTTATGAGAGGAGAGCGACAAATGTACGATCTGTCATTACGTCATTACGAAATAAATGAAGAATCTGGAGGTTTTCTCCGGTTTCTACTATTTATTGACACTTTTCGCTCTTTCTCGTGAACTGTGGGTCCCAGACCTCAAGTAATGCAAACCCTGAAGGTCCTCGGTTGATTCCAAGACACCAAAACTGGCAAATTATTGAATTTTAGAAAACTAAATCTTGGTTTGTACTACTTCTTCCTTACCGATTGCGTCAACGTAGATGCTTCTGTTTTCTTGCTTGTAGTGCCACTGCATTCCTCAGCACACGACATAAGTTTACAGACGATATATGTAAACATTTCTGAGAGAATAGCGACAAATGTACGATCTATCATTACGTCATTACGAAATAAATGAAGAATCTGGAGGTTTTCTCCTGTTTTTACTATTTATTGACACTTTTCGCTCTTTCTCGTGAACTGTGGCGCCCAGACCTCAAGTAATGCAAAACCTGAAGGTCCTCGGTTGATTCCAAGGCACCAAAACTGGCAAATTATTGAATTTTAGAAAACTAAAACTTGATTTGTACTACTGCTTTCTTACCGATTGCGTCAACGTAGAAGCTTCTGTTTTGTTGCTTGTAGTGCCACTGCATTCCTCAGCACACGACATAAGATTCCAGACGATATATGTAAACATTTATGAGAGGAGAGCGACAAATGTACGATCTGTCATTACGTCATTATGAAATAAATGAAGAATCTGTAGGTTTTCTCCGGTTTTTACTATTTATTGACACTTTCGCCCTTCCTCGTGAACTGTGGCTCCCGGACCTCAAGTAATGCAAAACCTAAAGGTCCTCGGTTGATTGAGAGGCACCAAAACTGGCAAATTATTAATTTTTAGAAAACTAAAACTTGATTTGTACTACTCCTTACTTACCGATTGAGTCAACGTAGAAGCTTCTGTTTTGTTGCTTGTAGTGCCACTGCATTCCTCAGCACACGACATAAGTTTCCAGACGATGTATTTAAACATTTCTGAGAGAATAGCGACAAATGTACGATCTGTCATTACGTCATAACGGAGTGAATGAAGAATCTGGAGGTTTTCTCCGGTTTTTACTATTTATTGACACTTTTCGCTCTTTCTCGTGAACTGTGGCTCCCAGACCTCAAGTAATGCAAAACCTGAAGGTCCTCGGTTGATTGAAAGGCACCAAAACTGGCAAATTATTGAATTTTAGAAAACTAAAATTTGATTTGTACTACTTCTTTCTTACCGATTGCGTCAACGTAGAAGATTCTGTTTTGTTGCTTGTAGTGCCACTGCATTCCTCAGCACACGACATAAGTTTCCAGACATTATATGTAAACGTTTCTGAGAGAATAGCGACAATTGTACGATCTGTCATTACGTCATTACGAAATAAATGAAGAATCTGGAGGTTTTCTCCGGTTATTACTATTTATTGACACTTTACGCTCTTTCTCGTGAACTGTGGCTCCCAGACCTCAAGTAATGCAAAACCTGAATGTCCTCGGTTGATTCCAAGGCACCAAAACTGGCAAATTATTGAATTTTAGAAAACTAAAACTTGATTTGTACTACTTCTTCCTTACCGATTGCGTCAACTTAGAAGCTTCTGTTTTGTTGCTTGTAGTGCCACTGCATTCCTCAGCACATGACATAAGTTTTTCAGATGATGTATGTATGTAAACATTTCTGAGAGAATAGCGACAAATGTACGATCTGTCATTACGTCATAACGAAATAAATGAAGAATCTGGAGGTTTCTCCGGTTTTTACTATTTATTGACACTTTTCGCTCTTTCTCGTGAACTGTGGCTCCCAGACCTCAAGTAATGCAAAACCTGAAGGTCCTCGGTTGATTCCAAGACACCAAAACTGGCAAATTATTGAATTTTAGAAAACTAAAACTTGATTTGTACTACTTCTTCCTTACCGATTGCGTCAACTTAGAAGCTTCTATTTTGTTGCTTGTAGTGCCACTGCATTCCTCAGCACACGACATAAATTTCCAGACGATATATGTAAACATTTCTTAGAGAATAGCGACAAATGTACGATCTGTCATTACGTCATTACGAAATAAATGAAGAATCTGGAGGTTTTCTCCGGTTTTTACTATTTATTGACACTTTTCGCTCTTTCTCGTGAACTGCGGCTCCCAGACCTCAAGTAATGCAAAACCTGAAGGTCCTCGGTTGATTGAAAGGCGCCAAAACTGGCAAATTATTGAATTTTAGAAAACTAAAACTTGATTTGTACTACTTCTTTCTTACCGATGGCGTCAACGTAGAAGCTTCTGTTTTGTTGCTTGTAGTGCTTCTGCATTCCTCAGCACACGACATAAGTTTCCAGACGATGTATTTAAACATTTCTGAGAGAATAGCGACAAATGTACGATTTGTCATTACGTCATAACAAAGTAAATGATGAATCTGGAGGTTTTCTCCTGTTTTTACTATTTATTGACACTTTACGCTCTTTCTCGTGAACTGTGGCTCCCAGACCTCAAGTAATGCAAAACCTGAAGGTCCTCGGTTGATTCCAAGGCACCAAAACTGGCAAATTATTGAATTTTAGAAAACTAAAACTTGATTTGTACTACTGCTTTCTTACCGATTGCGTCAACGTAGAAGCTTCTGTTTTGTTGCTTGTAGTGCCACTGCATTCCTCAGCACACGACATAAGTTTCCAGACGATATATGTAAACATTTCTGAGAGAATAGCGACAAATGTACGCTCTGTCATTACGTCATTACGAAATAAATGAAGAATCTGGAGGTTTTCTCCTGTTTTTACTATTTATTGACACTTTTCGCTCTTTCTCGTGAACTGTGGCGCCCAGACCTCAAGTAATGCAAAACCTGAAGGTCCTCGGTTGATTCCAAGGCACCAAAACTGGCAAATTATTGAATTTTAGAAATCTAAAACTTGAGTTGTACTACTGCTTTCTTACCGATTGCGTCAACGTAGAAGCTTCTGTTTTGTTGCTTGTAGTGCCACTGCATTCCTCAGCACACGGCGTAAGATTCCAGACGATATATGTAAACATTTATGAGAGGAGAGCGACAAATGTACGATCTGTCATTACGTCATTACGAAATAAATGAAGAATCTGTAGGTTTTCTCCGGGTTTTACTACTTATTGACACTTTTCGCTCTTTCTCGTGAACTGTGGCTCCCAGACCTCAAGTAATGCAAAACCTAAAGGTCCTCGGTTGATTGAAAGGCACCAAAACTGGCAAATTATTAAATTTTAGAAAACTAAAACTTGATTTGTACTACTTCTTACTTACCGATTGAGTCAACGTAGAAGCTTCTGTTTTGTTGCTTGCAGTGCCACTGCATTCCTCAGCACCCGACATAAGTTTCCAGACGATGTATTTAAACATTTCTGAGAGAATAGCGACAAATGTACGTTCTGTCATTACGTCATAACGAAGTAAATAATGAATCTGGAGGTTTTCTCCGGTTTTTACTATTTATTGACACTTTTCGCTCTTTCTCGTGAACTGTGGCTCCCAGACCTCAAGTAATGCAAAACCTGAATGTCCTCGGTTGATTCCAAGACACCAAAACTGGCACATTATTGAATTTTAGAAAACTAAAACTTGATTTCTTCCTTACCGATTGCGTCAACTTAGAAGCTTCTGTTTTGTTGCTTGTAGTGCCACTGCATTCCTCAGCACACGACATAAGTTTCCAGATTATGTATGTATGTAAACATTTCTGAGAGAATAGCGACAAATGTACGATCTGTCATTACGTCATAACGAAATAAATGAAGAATCTGGAGGTTTTTTCCTGTTTTTACTATTTATTGACACTTTTCGCTCTTTCTCGTGAACTGTGGCGCCCAGGCCTCAAGTAATGCAAAACCTGAAGGTCCTCGGTTGATTCCAAGGCACCAAAACTGGCAAATTATTGAATTTTAGAAAATTAAAACTTGATTTGTACTACTGCTTTCTTACCGATTGCGTCAACGTAGAAGCTTCTGTTTTGTTGCTTGTAGTGCCACTGCATTCCTCAGCACACGACATAAGATTCCAGACGATATATGTAAACATTTATGAGAGGAGAGCGACAAATGTACGATCTGTCATTACGTCATTACGAAATAAATGAAGAATCTGGAGGTTTTCTCCGGTTTTTACTATTTATTGACACTTTTCGCTCTTTCTCGTGAACTGTGGGTCCCAGACCTCAAGTAATGCAAACCCTGAAGGTCCTCGGTTGATTCCAAGACACCAAAACTGGCAAATTATTGAATTTTAGAAAACTAAATCTTGATTTGTACTACATCTTCCTTAACGATTGCGTCAACATAGATGCTTCTGTTTTGTTGCTTGTAGTGCCACTGCATTCCTCAGCACACGACATAAGTTTCCATACGATATATGTAAACATTTCTGAGAGAATAGCGACAAATGTACGATCTGTCATTACGTCATTACGAAATAAATGAAGAATCTGTAGGTTTTCTCCGGTTTTTACTATTTATTGACACTTTTCGCTCTTTCTCGTGAACTGTGGCTCCCAGACCTCAAGTAATGCAAAACCTGAAGGTCCTCGGTTGATTGAAAGGCGCCAAAACTGGCAAATTATTGAATTTTAGAAAACTAAAACTTGATTTGTACTACTTCTTTCCTACCGATTGCGTCAGCGTAGAAGCTTCTGTTTTGTTGCTTGTAGTGCCACTGCATTCCTCAGCACATGACATAAGTTTTTCAGATGATGTATGTATGTAAACATTTCTGAGAGAATAGCGACAAATGTACGATCTGTCATTACGTCATAACGAAATAAATGAAGAATCTGGAGGTTTCCCGGTTTTTACTATTATTGACACTTTTCGCTCTTTCTCGTGAACTGTGGCTCCCAGACCTCAAGTAATGCAAAACCTGAAGGTCCTCGGTTGATTCCAAGACACCAAAACTGGCAAATAATTGAATTTTAGAAAACTAAAACTTGATTTGTACTACTTCTTCCTTACCGATTGCGTCAACTTAGAAGCTTCTGTTTTGTTGCTTGTAGTGCCACTGCATTCCTCAGCACAGGACATTAGGTTTCCGGACGATATATGTAAACATTTCTTAGAGAATAGCGACAAATGTACGATCTGTCATTACGTCATTACGAAATAAATGAAGAATCTGGAGGTTTTCTCCGGTTTTTACTATTTATTGACACTTTTCGCTCTTTCTCGTGAACTGCGGCTCCCAGACCTCAAGTAATGCAAAACCTGAAGGTCCTCGGTGATTGAAAGGCGCCAAAACTGGCAAATTATTGAATTTTAGAAAACTAAAACTTGATTTGTACTACTTCTTTCTTACCGATGGCGTCAACATAGAAGCTTCTGTTTTGTTGCTTTCTGCATTCCTCAGCACACGACATAAGTTTCCAGACGATGTATTTAAACATTTCTGAGAGAATAGCGACAAATGTACGATCTGTCATTACGTCATAACGAAGTAAATGAAGAATCTGGAGGTTTTCTCCGGTTTTTACTATTTATTGACACTTTTCGCTCTTTCTCGTGAACTGTGGCTCCCAGACCTCAAGTAATGCAAAACCTGAAGGTCCTCGGTTGATTCCAAGGCACCAAAACTGGCAAATTATTGAATTTTAGAAAAGTAAAACTTGATTTGTACTACTTCTTTCTTACCGATTGCGTCAACGTAGAAGATTCTGTTTTGTTGCTTGTAGTGCCACTGCATTCCTCAGCACACGACATAAGTTTCCAGACATTATATGTAAACGTTTCTGAGAGAATAGCGACAAATGTACGATCTGTCATTACGTCATTACGAAATAAATGAAGAATCTGGAGGTTTTCTCCGGTTTTTACTATTTATTGACACTTTTCGCTCTTTCTCGTGAACTGTGGCTCCCAGACCTCAAGTAGTGCAAAACCTAAAGGTCCTCGATTGATTGAAAGGCACCAAAACTGGCAAATTATTGAATTTTGGAAAACTAAAACTTGATTTGTAATACTTCTTACTTACCTATTGAGTCAACGTAGAAGCTTCTGTTTTGTTGCTTGTAGTGCCACTGCATTCCTCAGCACACGACATAAGTTTCCAGACGATGTATTTAAACATTTCTGAGAGAATAGCGACAAATGTACGATTTGTCATTACGTCATAACGAAATAAATGATGAATCTGGAGGTTTTCTCCGGTTTTTACTATTTATTGACACTTTACGCTCTTTCTCGTGAACTGTGGCTCCCAGACCTCAAGTAATGCAAAACCTGAATGTCCTCGGTTGATTCCAAGACACCAAAACTGGCAAATTATTGACTTTTAGAAAACTAAAACTTGATTTGTACTACTTCTTCCTTACCGATTGCGTCAACTTAGAAGCTTCTGTTTTGTTGCTTGTAGTGCCACTGCATTCCTCAGCACACGACATAAGTTTCCAGACGATATATGTAAACATTTCTTACAGAATAGCGACAAATGTACGATCTGTCATTACGTCATTACGAAATAAATGAAGAATCTGGAGGTTTTCTCCTGTTTTTACTATTTATTGACACTTTTCGCTCTTTCTCGTGAACTGTGGCGCCCAGACCTCAAGTAATGCAAAACCTGAAGGTCTTCGGTTGATTCCAAGGCACCAAAACTGGCAAATTATTGAATTTTAGAAATCTAAAACTTGAGTTGTACTACTGCTTTCTTACCGATTGCGTCAACGTAGAAGCTTCTGTTTTGATGCTTGTAGTGCCACTGCATTCCTCAGCACACGGCGTAAGATTCCAGACGATATATGTAAACATTTATGAGAGGAGAGCGACAAATGTACGATCTGTCATTACGTCATTACGAAATAAATGAAGAATCTGTAGGTTTTCTCCGGTTTTTACTACTTATTGACACTTTTCGCTCTTTCTCGTGAACTGTGGCTCCCAGACCTCGATTGATTGAAAGGCACCAAAACTGGCAAAATATTAAATTTTAGAAAACTAAAACTTGATTTGTACTACTTCTTACTTACCGATTGAGTCAACGTAGAAGCTTCTGTCTTGTTGCTTGCAGTGCCACTGCATTCCTCAGCACACGACATAAGTTTCCAGACGATGTATTTAAACATTTCTGAGAGAATAGCGACAAATGTACGTTCTGTCATTACGTCATAACGAAGTAAATGATGAATCTGGAGGTTTTCTCCGGTTTTTACTATTTATTGACACTTTTCGCTCTTTCTCGTGAACTGTGGCTCCCAGACCTCAAGTAATGCAAAACCTGAATGTCCTCGGTTGATTCCAAGACACCAAAACTGGCAAATTATTGAATTTTAGAAAACTAAAACTTGATTTGTACTACTTCTTCCTTACCGATTGCGTCAACGTAGAAGCTTCTGTTTTGTTGCTTGTAGTGCCACTGCATTCCTCAGCACACGACATAAGTTTCCAGATGATGTATGTATGTAAACATTTCTGAGAGAATAGCGACAAATGTACGATCTGTCATTACGTCATAACGAAATAATTGAAGAATCTGGAGGTTTTCTCCGGTTTTTACTATTTATTGACACTTTTTGCTCTTTCTCGTGAACTGTGGCTCCCAGACCTCAAGTAATGCAAAACCTGAAGGTCCTCGGTTGATTCCAAGACATTAAAACTGGCAAATTATTGAATTTAGAAAACTAAAACTTGATTTGTATTACTTCTTTCTTACCGATTGCGTCAACGTAGAAGCTTCTGTTTTCTTGCTTGTAGTGCCACTGCATTCCTCAGCACACGACATAAGTTTCCAGATGATATATGTAAACATTTCTGAGAGAATAGCGACAAATGTACGATCTGACATTACGTCATTACGAAATAAATGAAGAATCTGGAGGTTTTCTCCTGTTTTTACTATTTATTGACACTTTTCGCTCTTTCTCGTGAACTGTGGCGCCCAGGCCTCAAGTAATGCAAAACCTGAAGGTCCTCGGTTGATTCCAAGGCACCAAAACTGGCAAATTATTGAATTTTAGAAAACTAAAACTTGATTTGTACTACTGCTTTCTTACCGATTGCGTCAACGTAGAAGCTTCTGTTTTGTTGCTTGTAGTGCCACTGCATTCCTCAGCACACGACATAAGATTCCAGACGATATATGTAAACATTTATGAGAGGAGAGCGACAAATGTACGATCTGTCATTACGTCATTACGAAATAAATGAAGAATCTGGAGGTTTTCTCCGGTTTTTACTATTTATTGACACTTTTCGCTCTTTCCCATGAACTGTGGGTCCCAGACCTCAAGTAATGCAAATTCCTCAAGGTCCTCGGTTGATTCCAAGACACCAAAACTGGCAAATTATTGAATTTTAGAAAACTAAATCTTGATTTGTACTACATCTTCCTTACCGATTGCGTCAACATAGATGCTTCTGTTTTGTTGCTTGTAGTGCCACTGCATTCCTCAGCACACGACATAAGTTTCCATACGATATATGTAAACATTTCTGAGAGAATAGCGACAAATGTACGATCTGTCATTACGTCATTACGAAATAAATGAAGAATCTGTAGGTTTTCTCCGGTTTTTACTATTTATTGACACTTTTCGCTCTTTCTCGTGAACTGTGGCTCCCAGACCTCAAGTAATGCAAAACCTGAAGGTCCTCGGTTGATTCCAAGACATTAAAACTTGCAAATTATTGAATTTTAGAAAACAAAAACTTGATTTGTATTACTTCTTTCTTACCGATTGCGTCAACGTAGAAGCTTCTGTTCTCTTGCTTGTAGTGCCACTGCATTCCTCAGCACACGACATAAGTTTACAGACGATATATGTAAACATTTCTGAGAGAATAGCGAGAAATGTAGGATCTGTCATTACGTCATTACGAAATAAATGAAGAATCTGGAGGTTTTCTCCTGTTTTTACTATTTATTGACACTTTTCGCTCTTTCTCGTGAACTGTGGCGCCCAGACCTCAAGTAATGCAAAACCTGAAGGTCCTCGGTTGATTCCAAGGCACCAAAACTGGCAAATTATTGAATTTTAGAAAACTAAAACTTGAGTTGTACTACTGCTTTCTTACCGATTGCGTCAACGTAGTAGCTTCTGCTTTGTTGCTTGTAGTGCCACTGCATTCCTCAGCACACGACATAAGATTCCAGACGATATATGTAAACATTTATGAGAGGAGTGCGACAAATGTACGATCTGTCATTACGTCATTACGGAATAAATGAAGAATCTGTAGGTTTTCTCCGGTTTTTACTATTTATTGACACTTTTCGCTCTTTCTCGTGAACTGTGGCTCCCAGACCTCAAGTAATGCAAAACCTAAAGGTCCTCGGTTGATTGAAAGGCACCAAAACTGGCAAATTATTAAATTTTAGAAAACTAAAACTTGATTTGTACTACTTCTTACTTACCGATTGAGTCAACGTAGAAGCTTCTGTTTTGTTGCTTGCAGTGCCACTGCATTCCTCAGCACACGACATAAGTTTCCAGACGATGTATTTAAACATTTCTGAGAGAACAGCGACAAATGTACGATCTGTCATTACGTCATAACGAAGTAAATGAAGAATCTGGAGGTTTTCTCCGGTTTTTACTATTTATTGACACTTTTCGCTCTTTCTCGTGAACTGTGGCTCCCAGACCTCAAGTAATGCTAAACCTGAAGGTCCTCGGTTGATTCCAAGGCACCAAAACTGGCAAATTATTGAATTCTAGAAAACTAAAACTTGATTTGTACTACTTCTTTCTTACCGATTGCGTCAACGTAGAAGATTCTGTTTTGTTGCTTGTAGTGCCACTGCATTCCTCAGTACACGACATAAGTTTCCAGACGATATATGTAAACATTTCTGAGAGAATAGCGAAAATGTACGATCTGTCATTACGTCATTACGAAATAAATGAAGAATCTGGAGGTTTTCTCCGGTTTTTACTATTTATTGACACTTTTCGCTCTTTCTCGTGAACTGTGGCTCCCAGACCTCAAGTAATGCAAAACCTGAAGGTCCTCGGTCGATTCCAAGGCACCAAAACTGGCAAATTATTGAATTTTAGAAAACTAAAACTTGATTTGTACTACATCTTTCTTATCGATTGCGTCAACGTAGAAGCTTCAGTTTTGTTGCTTGTAGTGCCACTGCATTCCTCAGCACACGACATAGGTTTCCAGACGATATATGTAAACATTTCTGAGAGAATAGCGACAAATGTACGATCTGTCATTACGTCATTACGAAATAAATGAAGAATCTGGAGGTTTTCTCCGGTTTTTACTATTTACTGACACTTTTCGCTCTTTCTCGTGAACTGTGGCTCCCAGACCTCAAGTAATGCAAAACCTGAGGGTCCTCGGTTGATACCAAGACACCAAAACTGGCAAATTATTGAATTTTAGAAAACTAAAACTTGATTTGTACTACTTCTTTCTTACCGATTGCGTCAACGTAGAAGCTTCTGTTTTGTTGCTTGTAGTGCCACTGCATTCCTCAGCACACGACATAAGTTTCCAGACGATATATGTAAACATTTCTGAGAGAATAGCGACAAATGTACGATCTGTCATTACGTCATTACGAAATTAATGAAGACTCTGGAGGTTTTCTCCGGTTTTTACTATTTATTGACACTTTTCGCTCTTTCTCGTGAACTGTGGCTCCCAGACCTCAAGTAATGCAAAACCTGAAGGTCCTCGGTTGATTCCAAGGCACCAAAACTGGCAAATTATTGAATTTTAGAAAACTAAAACTTGATTTGTACTACTTCTTTCTTACCGATTGCGTCAACGTAGAAGCTTCTGTTTTGTTGCTTGTAGTGCCACTGCATTCCTCAGCACACGACATAAGTTTCCAGACGATATATGTAAACATTTCTGAGAGAATAGCGACAAATGTACGATCTGTCATTACGTCATTACGAAATAAATGAAGAATCTGGAGGTTTTCTCCGGTTTTTACTATTTATTGACACTTTTCGCTCTTTCTCGTGAACTGTGGCTCCCAGACCTCAAGTAATGCAAAACCTGAAGGTCCTCGGTTGATACCAAGACACCAAAACTGGCAAATTATTGAATTTTAGAAAAGTAAAACTTGATTTGTACTACTTCTTTCTTACCGATTGCGTCAACGTAGAAGCTCTTGTTTTGTTGCTTGTAGTGCCACTGCATTCCTCAGCACACGACATAAGTTTCCAGACGATATATGTAAACATTTCTGAGAGAATAGCGACAAATGTCCGATCTGTCATTACGTCATTACGAAGTAAATGAAGAATCTGGAGGTTTTCGCCGGTTTTTACTATTTATTGACACTTTTCGCTCTTTCTCGTGAACTGTGGCTCCCAGACCTAAAGTAATGCAAAACCTGAAGGTCCTCGGTTGATTCCAAGGCACCAAAACTGGCAAATTACTGAATTTTAGAAAACTAAAACTTGATTTGTACTACTTCTTTCTTACCGATTGCGTCAACGTAGAAGTTTCTGTTTTGTTGCTTGTAGTGCCACTGCATTCCTCAGCACACGACATAAGTTTGCAGACGATATATGTAAACAGTTCTGAGAGAATAGCGACAAATGTATGATCTGTCATTACGTCATTACGAAATAAATGAAGAATCTGGAGGTTTTCTCCGGTTTTTACTATTTATTGACACTTTTCGCTCTTTCTCGTGAACTGTGGCTCCCAGATCTCAAGTAAAACAAAACCTGAAAATCCTCGGTTGATTCCAAGACACCAAAACTGGCAAATTATTGAATTTTAGAAAACTAAACTTGATTTGTACTGCTTCTTTCTTACCGATTGCGTCAACGTAGAAGCTTCTGTTTAGTTGCTTGTAGTGCCACTGCATTCCTCAGCACACGACATAAGTTTCCAGACGATATATGTAAACATTTCTGAGAGAATAGCGACAAATGTACGATCTGTCATTACGTCATTACGAAATAAATGAAGAATCTGGAGGTTTTCTCCGGTTTTTACTATTTATTGACACTTTTCGCTCTTTCTCGTGAACTGTGGCTCCCAGACCTCAAGTAATGCAAAACCTGAAGGTCCTCGGTTGATACCAAGACACCAAAACTGGCAAATTATTGAATTTTAGAAAACTAAAACTTGATTTGTACTACTTCTTTCTTACCGATTGCGTCAACGTAGAAGCTTCTGTTTTGTTGCTTGAAGTGCCACTGCATTCCTCAGCACACGACATAAGTTTCCAGACGATATATGTAAACATTTCTGAGAGAATAGCGACAAATGTACGATCTGTCATTACGTCATTACGAAATAAATGAGGAATCTGGAGGTTTTCTCCGGTTTTTACTATTTATTGACACTTTTCGCTCTTTCTCGTGAACTGTAGCTCCCAGACCTCAAGTAATGCAAAACCTGAAGGTCCTCGGGTGATCCTAAGGCACCAAAACTGGCAAATTATTGAATTTTAGAAAACTGAAACTTGATTTGTACTACTTCTTTCATACCGATTGCGTCAACGTAGAAGTTTCTGTTTTGTTGCTTGTAGTGCCACTGCATTCCTCAGCACACGACATAAGTTTCCAGACGATATATGTAAACATTTCTGAGTGAATAGCGACAAAAGTACGATCTGTCATTACGTCATTACGAAACTAATGAAGAATCTGGAGGTTTTCTCCGATTTTTACTATTTATTGACACTTTTCGCTCTTTCTCGTGATCTGTGGCTCCCAGACCTCAAGTAATGCAAAACCTGAAGGTCCTCGGTTGATTCCAAGGCACCAAAACTGGCAAATTATTGAATTTTAGAAAACTGAAACTTAATTTGTACTACTTCTTTCTTACCGATTGCGTCAACGTAGAAGCTTCTGTTTTGTTGCTTGTAGTGCCACTGCATTCCTCAGCACACGACATAAGTTTCCAGACGATATATGTAAACATATCTGAGAGAATAGCGACAAATGTACGATCTGTCATTACGTCATTACGAAATAAATGAAGAATCTGGAGGTTTTCTCCGGTTTTTACTATTTATTGACACTTTTCGCTCTTTCTCGTGAACTGTGGCTCCCAGACCTCAAGTAATGCAAAACCTGAAGGTCCTCGGTTGATACCAAGACACCAAAACAGGCAAATTATTGAATTTTAGAAAACTAAAACTTGATTTGTACTACTTCTTTCTTACCGATTGCGTCAACGTAGAAGCTTCTGTTTTGTTTCTTGTACTGCCACTGCATTCCTCAGCACACGACATAAGTTTCCAGACGATATATGTAAACATTTCTGAGAGAATAGCGACAAATGTACGATCTGTCATTACGTCATTACGAAATAAATGAAGAATCTGGAGGTTTTCGCCGGTTTTTACTATTTATTGACACTTTTCGCTCTTTCTCGTGAACTGGGGCTCCCAGACCTCAAGTAATGCTAAACCTGAAGGTCCTCGCTTGATTCCAAGGCACCAAAACTGGTAAATTACTGAATTTTAGAAAACTAAAACTCGATTTGTACTACTTGTTTCTTACCGATTGCGTCAACTTAGAAGTTTCTGTTTTGTTGCTTGTAGTGCCACTGCATTCCTCAGCACACGACATAAGTTTGCAGACGATATATGCAAACAGTTCTGAGAGAATAGCGACAAATGTACGATCTGTCATTACGTCATTACGAAATAAAGGAAGAATCTGGAGGTTTTCTCCGGTTTTTACTATTTATTGACACTTTTCGCTCTCTCTCGTGAACTGTGGCTCCCAGACCTCAAGTAATGCAAAACCTGAAGGTCTTCGGTTGATTCCAAGACACCAAAACTGGCAAATTATTGAATTTTAGGAAACTAAAACTTGATTTGTACTGCTTCTTTCTTACCGATTGCGTCAACGTAGAAGCTTCTGTTTAGTTGCTTCTAGTGCCACTGCATTCCTCAGCACACGACATAAGTTTCCAGACGATATATGTAAACATTTCTGAGAGAATAGCGACAAATGTACGATCTGTCATTACGTCATTACGAAATAAATGAAGAATCTGGAGGTTTTCTCCGGTTTTTACTATTTATTGACACTTTTCGCTCTTTCTCGTGAACTGTGGCTCCCAGACCTCAAGTAATGCAAAACCTGAAGGTCCTCGGTTGATACCAAGACACCAAAACTGGCAAATTATTGAATTTTAGAAAACTAAAACTTGATTTGTACTACTTCTTTCTTACCGATTGCGTCAACGTAGAAGCTTCTGTTTTGTTGCTTGAAGTGCCACTGCATTCCTCAGCACACGACATAAGTTTCCAGACGATAGATGTACACATTTCTGAGAGAATAGCGACAAATGTACGATCTGTCATTACGTCATTACGAAATAAATGAAGTATCTGGAGGTTTTCTCCGGTTTTTACTATTTATTGACACTTTTCGCTCTTTCTCGTGAACTGTGGCTCCCAGACCTCAAGTAATGCAAAACCTGAAGGTCCTCGGTTGATCCCAAGGCACCAAAACTGGCAAATTATTGAATTTTAGAAAACTGAAACTTGATTTGTACTACTTCTTTCATACCGATTGCGTCAACGTAGAAGTTTCTGTTTTGTTGCTTGTAGTGCCACTGCATTCCTCAGCACACGACATAAGTTTCCAGACGATATATGTAAACATTTCTGAGTGAATAGCGACAAATGTACGATCTGTCATTACGTCATTACGAAATTAATGAAGAATCTGGAGGTTTTCTCCGATTTTTACTATTTATTGACACTTTTCGCTCTTTCTCGTGATCTGTGGCTCCCAGACCTCAAGTAATGCAAAACCTGAAGGTCCTCGGTTGATTCCAAGGCACCAAAACTGGCAAATTATTGAATTTTAGAAAACTGAAACTTGATTTGTACTACTTCTTTCTTACCGATTGCGTCAACGTAGAAGCTTCTGTTTTGTTGCTTGTAGTGCCACTGCATTCCTCAGCACACGACATAAGTTTCCAGACGATATATGTAAACATATCTGAGAGAATAGCGACAAATGTACGATCTGTCATTACGTCATTACGAAATAAATGAAGAATCTGGAGGTTTTCTCCGGTTTTTACTATTTATTGACACTTTTCGCTCTTTCTCGTGAACTGTGGCTCCCAGACCTCAAGTAATGCAAAACCTGAAGGTCCTCGGTTGATACCAAGACACCAAAACAGGCAAATTATTGAATTTTAGAAAACTAAAACTTGATTTGTACTACTTCTTTCTTACCGATTGCGTCAACGTAGAAGCTTCTGTTTTGTTTCTTGTACTGCCACTGCATTCCTCAGCACACGACATAAGTTTCCAGACGATATATGTAAACATTTCTGAGAGAATAGCGACAAATGTACGATCTGTCATTACGTCATTACGAAATAAATGAAGAATCTGGAGGTTTTCGCCGGTTTTTACTATTTATTGACACTTTTCGCTCTTTCTCGTGAACTGGGGCTCCCAGACCTCAAGTAATGCTAAACCTGAAGGTCCTCGCTTGATTCCAAGGCACCAAAACTGGCAAATTACTGAATTTTAGAAAACTAAAACTCGATTTGTACTACTTGTTTCTTACCGATTGCGTCAACTTAGAAGTTTCTGTTTTGTTGCTTGTAGTGCCACTGCATTCCTCAGCACACGACATAAGTTTGCAGACGATATATGCAAACAGTTCTGAGAGAATAGCGACAAATGTACGATCTGTCATTACGTCATTACGAAATAAAGGAAGAATCTGGAGGTTTTCTCCGGTTTTTACTATTTATTGACACTTTTCGCTCTCTCTCGTGAACTGTGGCTCCCAGACCTCAAGTAATGCAAAACCTGAAGGTCTTCGGTTGATTCCAAGACACCAAAACTGGCAAATTATTGAATTTTAGGAAACTAAAACTTGATTTGTACTGCTTCTTTCTTACCGATTGCGTCAACGTAGAAGCTTCTGTTTAGTTGCTTCTAGTGCCACTGCATTCCTCAGCACACGACATAAGTTTCCAGACGATATATGTAAACATTTCTGAGAGAATAGCGACAAATGTACGATCTGTCATTACGTCATTACGAAATAAATGAAGAATCTGGAGGTTTTCTCCGGTTTTTACTATTTATTGACACTTTTCGCTCTTTCTCGTGAACTGTGGCTCCCAGACCTCAAGTAATGCAAAACCTGAAGGTCCTCGGTTGATACCAAGACACCAAAACTGGCAAATTATTGAATTTTAGAAAACTAAAACTTGATTTGTATTACTTCTTTCTTACCGATTGCGTCAACGTAGAAGCTTCTGTTTTGTTGCTTGAAGTGCCACTGCATTCCTCAGCACACGACATAAGTTTCCAGACGATATATGTACACATTTCTGAGAGAATAGCGACAAATGTACGATCTGTCATTACGTCATTACGAAATAAATGAAGTATCTGGAGGTTTTCTCCGGTTTTTACTATTTATTGACACTTTTCGCTCTTTCTCGTGAACTGTGGCTCCCAGACCTCAAGTAATGCAAAACCTGAAGGTCCTCGGTTGATCCCAAGGCACCAAAACTGGCAAATTATAGAATTTTAGAAAACTGAAACTTGATTTGTACTACTTCTTTCTTACCGATTGCGTCAACGTAAAAGCTTCTGTTTTGTTGCTTGTATTGCCACTGCATTCCTCAGCACACGACATAAGTTTCCAGACGATATATGTAAACATATCTGAGAGAATAGCGACAAATGTACGATCTGTCATTACGTCATTACGAAATTAATGAAGAATCTGGAGGTTTTCTCCGGTTTTTACTGTTTATTGACACTTCTCGCTCTTTCTCGTGAACTGTGGCTCCCAGACCTCAAGTAATGCAAAACCTGAAGGTCCTCGGTTGATTCCAAGGCACCAAAACTGGCAAATTATTGAATTTTAGAAAACTAAAACTTGATTTGTACTACTTCTTTCTTACCGATTGCGTCAACGTAGAAGCTTCTGTTTTGTTGCTTCTAGTGCCACTGCATTCCTCAGCACACGACATAAGTTTCCAGACGATATATGTAAACATTTCTGAGAGAATAGCGACAAATGTACGATCTGTCATTACGTCATTACGAAATAAATGAAGAATCTGGAGGTTTTCTCCGGTTTTTACTATTTATTGACACTTTTCGCTCTTTCTCGTGAACTGTGGCTCCCAGACCTGAAGTAATGCAAAACCTGAAGGTCCTCAGTTGATACCAAGACACCAAAACTGGCAAATTATTGAATTTTAGAAAACTAAAACTTGATTTGTACTACTTCTTTCTTACCGATTGCGTCAACGTAGAAGCTTCTGTTTTGTTGCTTCTAGTGCCACTGCATTCCTCAGCACACGACATAAGTTTCCAGACGATATATGTAAACATTTCTGAGAGAATAGCGACAAATGTACGATCTGTCATTACGTCATTACGAAATAAATGAAGAATCTTGAGGTTTTCTCCGGTTTTTACTATTTATTGACACTTTTCGCTCTTTCTCGTGAACTGTGGCTCCCAGACCTCAAGTAATGCAAAACCTGAAGGTCCTCGGTTGATACCAAGACACCAAAACTGGCAAATTATTGAATTTTAGAAAACTAAAACTTGATTTGTACTACTTCTTTCTTACCGATTGCGTCAACGTAGAAGCTTCTGTTTTGTTGCTTGTAGTGCCACTGCATTCCTCAACACACGACATAGGTTTCCAGACGATATATGTAAACATTTCTGAGAGAATAGCGACAAATGTACGATCTGTCATTACGTCATTACGAAATAAATGAAGAATCTGGAGGTTTTCGCCGGTTTTTACTATTTATTGACACTTTTCGCTCTTTCTCGTGAACTGTGGCTCCCAGACCTCAAGTAATGCAAAACCTGAAGGTCCTCGGTTGATTCCAAGGCCCCAAAACTGGCAAATTACTGAATTTTAGAAAACTAAAACTTGATTAGTACTACTTCTTTCTTACCGATTGCGTCACGTAGAAGTTTCTGTTTTTTTGCTTGTAGTGCCACTGCATTCCTCAGCACACGACATAAGTTTCCAGACGATATATGTAAACATTTATGAGAGAATAGCGACAAATGTACGATCTGTCATTACGTCATTACGAAATAAATGAAGAATCTGGAGGTTTTCTCCGGTTTTTACTATTTATTGATACTTTTCGCTCTTTCTCGTGAACTGTGGCTCCCAGACCTCAAGTAATGCAAAACCTGAAGGTCTTCGGTTGATTCCAAGACACCAAAACTGGCAAATTATTGAATTTTAGAAAACTAAAACTTGATTTGTACTACTTCTTTCTTACCGATTGCGTCAACGTAGAAGCTTCTGTTATGTTGCTTGTAGTGCCACTGCATTCCTCAGCACACGACATAAGTTTCCAGACGATATATGTAAACATTTATGAGAGAATAGCGACAAATGTACGATCTGTCATTACGTCATAACGAAATAAATGAAGAATCTGGAGGTTTTCTCCGGTTTTTACTATTTATTGACACTTTTCGCTCTTTCTCGTGAACTGTGGCTCCCAGATCTCAAGTAAAGCAAAACCTGAAAATCCTCGGTTGATTCCAAGACACCAAAAATGGCAAATTATTGAATTTTAGAAAACTAAACTTGATTTGTACTGCTTCTTTCTTACCGATTGCGTCAACGTAGAAGCTTCTGTTTAGTTGCTTGTAGTGCCACTGCATTCCTCAGCACACGACATAAGTTTCCAGACGATATATGTAAACATTTCTGAGAGAATAGCGACAAATGTACGATCTGTCATTACGTCATTACGAAATAAATGAAGAATCTGGAGGTTTTCTCCGGTTTTTACTATTTATTGACACTTTTCGCTCTTTCTCGTGAACTGTGGCTCCCAGACCTCAAGTAATGCAAAACCTGAAGGTCCCCGGTTGATACCAAGACACCAAAACTGGCAAATTATTGAATTTTAGAAAACTAAAACTTGATTTGTACTACTTCTTTCTTACCGATTGCGTCAACGTAGAAGCTTCTGTTTTGTTGCTTGAAGTGCCACTGCATTCCTCAGCACACGACATAAGTTTCCAGACGATATATGTAAACATTTCTGAGAGAATAGCGACAAATGTACGATCTGTCATTACGTCATTACGAAATAAATGAAGAATCTGGAGGTTTTCTCCGGTTTTTACTATCTATTGACACTTTTCGCTCTTTCTCGTGTACTGTGGCTCCCAGACCTCAAGTAATGCAAAACCTGAAGGTCCTCGGTTGATCCCAAGGCACCAAAACTGGCAAATTATTGAATTTAGAAAACTGAAACTTGATTTGTACTACTTCTTTCATACCGATTGCGTCAACGTAGAAGTTTCTGTTTTGTTGCTTGTAGTGCCACTGCATTCCTCAGCACACGACATAAGTTTCCAGACGATATATGTAAACATTTCTGAGAGAATAGCGACAAATGTACGATCTGTCATTACGTCATTACGAAATAAATGAAGAATCTGGAGGTTTTCGCCGGTTTTTACTATTTATTGACACTTTTCGCTCTTTCTCGTGAACTGTGGCTGCCAGACCTCAAGTAATGCAAAACCTGAAGGTCCTCGGTTGATTCCAAGGCACCAAAACTGGCAAATTATTGAATTTTAGAAAACTAAAACTTGATTTGTACTACTTCTTTCTTACCGATTGCGTCAACGTAGAAGCATCTGTTATGTTGCTTGTAGTGCCACTGCATTCCTCAGCACACGACATAAGTTTCCAGACGATATATGTAAACATTTCTGAGAGAATAGCGACAAATGTACGATCTCTCATTACGTCATAACGAAATAAATGAAGAATCTGGAGGTTTTCTCCGGTTTTTACTATTTATTGACACTTTTCGCTCTTTCTCGTGAACTGTGGCTCCCAGACCTCAAGTAATGCAAAACCTGAAGGTCCTCGGTTGATCCCAAGGCACCAAAACTGGCAAATTATTGAATTTTAGAAAACTGAAACTTGATTTGTACTACTTCTTTCTTACCGATTGCGTCAACGTAGAAGCTTCTGTTTTGTTGCTTGTAGTGCCACTGCATTCCTCAGCACACGACATAAGTTTCCAGACGATATATGTAAACATTTCTGAGAGAATAGCGACAAATGTACGATCTGTCATTACGTCATTACGAAATTAATGAAGAATCTGGAGGTTTTCTCCGGTTTTTACTATTTATTGACACTTTTCGCTCTTTCCTTTCTCGTGAACTGTGGCTCCCAGACCTCAAGTAATGCAAAACCTGAAGGTCCTCCGTTGATTCCAAGGCACCAAACTGGCAAATTATTGAATTTTAGAAAACTAAACTTGATTTGTACTACTTCTTTCTTACCGATTGCGTCCAACGTAGAAGCTTCTGTTTTGTTGCTTGTAGTGCCACTGCATTCCTCAGCACACGAGATAAGTTTCCAGACGATATATGTAAACATTTCTGAGAGAATAGCGACAAATGTACGATCTGTCATTACGTCATTACGAAATAAATGAAGAATCTGGAGGTTTTCTTCGGTTTTTACTATTTATTGACACTTTTCGCTCTTTCTCGTGAACTGTGGCTCCCAGACCTCAAGTAATGCAAAACCTGAATGTCCTCGGTTGATCCCAAGGCACCAAAACTGGCAAATTATTGAATTTTAGAAAACTAAAACTTGATTTGTACTACTTCTTTCTTACCGATTGCGTCAACGTAGAAGCTTCTGTTTTGTTGCTTGTAGTGCCACTGCATTCCTCAGCACACGACATAAGTTTCCAGACGATATATGTAAACATTTCTGAGAGAATAGCGACAAATGTACGATCTGTCATTACGTCATTACGAAATAAATGATGAATCTGGAGGTTTTCGCCGGTTTTTACTATTTATTGACACTTTTCGCTCTTTCTCGCTGAACTGTGGCTCCCATACCTCAAGTAATGCAAAACCTGAAGGTCCTCGGTGATTCCAAGGCACCAAAACTGCAAATTACTGAATTTTAGAAACTAAAACTTGATTTGTACTACTTCTTTCTTACCGATTGCGTCAACGTAGAAGCTTCTGTTTAGTTGCTTGTAGTGCCACTGCATTCCTCAGCACACGACATAAGTTTCCAGACGATATATGTAAACAGTTTCTGAGAGAATAGCGACAAATGTACGATCTGTCATTACGTCATTACGAAATAAATGAAGAATCTGGAGGTTTTCTCCGTTTTTACTATTTATTGACACTTTTCGCTCTTTCTCGTGAACTGTGGCTCCCAGACCTCAAGTAATGCAAAACCTGAAGGTCTTCGGTTGATTCCAAGACACCAAACTGGCAAATTATTGAATTTAGAAAACTAAAACTTGATTTGTACTACTTCTTTCTTACCGATTGCGTCAACGTAGAAGCATCTGTTATGTTGCTTGTAGTGCCACTGCATTCCTCAGCACACGACATAAGTTTCCAGACGATATATGTAAACATTTCTGAGAGAATAGCGACAAATGTACGATCTGTCATTACGTCATAACGAAATAAATGAAGAATCTGGAGGTTTTCTCCGGTTTGTACTATTTATTGACACTTTTCGCTCTTTCTCGTGAACTATGGCTCCCAGATCTCAAGTAAAGCAAAAACCTGAAAATCCTCGGTTGATTCCAAGACACCAAAACTGGCAATTATTGAATTTTAGAAAACTAAAACTTGATTTGTACTGCTTCTTTCTTACCGATTGCGTCAACGTAGAAGCTTCTGTTTAGTTGCTTGTAGTGCCACTGCATTCCTCAGCACACGACATAAGTTTCCAGACGATATATGTAAACATTTCTGAGAGAATAGCGACAAATGTACGATCTGTCATTACGTCATTACGAAATAAATGAAGAATCTGGAGGTTTTCTCCGTTTTTACTATTTATGACACTTTTCGCTCTTTCTCGTGAACTGTGGCTCCAGACCTCAAGTAATGCAAAACCTGAAGGTCCTCGGTTGATTCCAAGACACCAAAACTGGCAAATTATTGAATTTTAGAAAACTAAAACTTGATTTGTACTACTTCTTTCTTACCGATTGCGTCAACGTAGAAGCTTCTGTTTTGTTGCTTGAAGTGCCACTGCATTCCTCAGCACACGACATAAGATTCCAGACGATATATGTAAACATTTCTGAGAGAATAGCGACAAATGTACGATCTGTCATTACGTCATTACGAAATAAATGAAGAATCTGGAGGTTTTCTCCGGTTTTTCCTATTTATTGACACTTTCGCTCTTTCTCGTGAACTGTGGCTCCCAGACCTCAAGTAATGCAAAACCTGAAGGTCCTCGGTGATCCCAAGGCACCAAAACTGGCAAATTATTGAATTTTAGAAAACTGAAACTTGATTTGTACTACTTCTTTCTTACCGATTGCGTCAACGTAGAAGCATCTGTTTTGTTGCTTGTAGTGCCACTGCATTCCCTCAGCACACGACATAAGTTTCCAGACGATATATGTAAACATTTCTGAGAGAATAGCGACAAATGTACGATCTGTCATTACGTCATTACGAAATTAATGAAGAATCTGGAGGTTTTTTCCGGTTTTTACTATTTATTGACACTTTTCGCTCTTTCTCGTGAACTGTGGCTCCCAGACCTCAAGTAATGCAAACCTGAAGGTCCTCGGTTGATTCAAGGCACCAAAAACTGGCAAATTATTGAATTTTAGAAAACTAAAACTTGATTTGTACTACTTCTTTCTTACCGATTGTGTCAACGTAGAAGCTTCTGTTTTGTTGCTTGTAGTGCCACTGCATTGCTCAGCACACGACATAAGTTTCCAGACGATATATGTAAACATTTCTGAGAGAATAGCGACAAATGTACGATCTGTCATTACGTCATTACGAAATAAATGAAGAATCTGTAGGTTTTCTCCGGTTTTACTATTTATTGACACTTTTCGCTCTTTCTCGTGAACTGTGGCTCCCAGACCTCAAGTAATGCAAAACCTAAAGGTCCTCGGTTGATTGAAAGGCACCAAAACTGGCAAATTATTAAATTTTAGAAAACTGAAACTTGATTTGTACTACTTCTTTCTTACCGATTGCGTCAACGTAGAAGCTTCTGTTTTGTTGCTTGTAGTGCCACTGCATTCCTCAGCACACGACATAAGTTTGCAGACGATATATGTAAACAGTTCTGAGAGAATAGCGACAAATGTACGATCTGTCATTACGTCATTACGAAATAAATGAAGAATCTGGAGGTTTTCTCCGGTTTTTACTATTTATTGACACTTTTCGCTCTTTCTCGTGAACTGTGGCTCCCAGACCTCAAGTAATGCAAAACCTGAAGGTCCTCGGTTGATCCCAAGGCACCAAACTGGCAAATTATTGAATTTTAGAAAACTGAACTTGATTTGTCCTACTTCTTTCTTACCGATTGCGTCAACGTAGAAGCTTCTGTTTTGTTGCTTGTAGGCCACTGCATTCCTCAGCACACGACATAAGTTTCCAGACGATATATGTAAACATTTCTGAGAGAAGAGCGACAAATGTACGATCTGTCATTACGTCATTACGAATTAATGAAGAATCAGGAGGTTTTCTCCGGTTTTTACTATTTATTGACACTTTTCGCTCTTTCTAGTGAACTGTGGCTCCCAGACCTCAAGTAATGCAAAAACCTGAAGGTCCTCCGTTGATTCAAGGCACCAAAACTGGCAAATTATTGAATTTTAGAAAACTAAAACTTGATTTGTACTACTTCCTTTCTTACCGATTGCGTCAACGTAGAAGCTTCTGTTTTGTTGCTTGTAGTGCCACTGCATTCCTCAGCACACGAGATAAGTTTCCAGACGATATATGTAAACATTTCTGATAGATAGCGACAAATGTACGATCTGTCATTACGTCATTACGAAATAAATGAAGAATCTGGAGGTTTTCTTCGGTTTTTACTATTTATTGACTCTTTTCGCTCTTTCTCGTGAACTGTGGCTCCAGACCTCAAGTAATGCAAAACCTGAAGGTCCTCGGTTGATCCAAGGCACCAAAACTGGCAAATTATTGAATTTAGAAAACTAAAACTTGATTTGTACTACTTCTTTCTTACCGACTGCGTCAACGTAGAATCTTCTGTTTTGTTGCTTGTAGTGCCACTGCATTCCTCAGCACACGACATAAGTTTCCAGACGATATATGTAAACATTTCTGCAGAGAATAGCGACAAATGTACGATCTGTCATTACGTCATTACGAAATAAATGATGAATCTGGAGGTTCTCGCCGGTTTTTACTATTTATTGACACTTTTCGCTCTTTCTCGTGCACTGTGGCTCCCAGACCTCAAGTAATGCAAAACCTGAAGGTCCTCGGTTGATCCCAAGGCACCAAAACTGGCAAATTATTGAATTTTAGAAAACTAAAACGTGATTTGTACTACTTCTTCTTACCGATTGCGTCAACGTAGAAGCTTTCTGTTTTGTTGCTTGTAGTGCCACTGCATTCCTCAGCACACGACATAAGTTTCCAGACGATATATGTAAACATTTCTGAGAGAATAGCGACAAATGTACGATCTGTCATTACGTCATTACGAAGATAAATGATGAATCTGGAGGTTTCGCCGGTTTTTACTATTTATGACACTTTTCGCTCTTTCTCGTGAACTGTGGCTCCCAGACCTCAAGTAATGCAAAACCTGAAGGTCCTTGGTTGATTCCAAGGCACCAAAACTGGCAAATTACTGAATTTTAGAAAACTAAAACTTGATTTGTACTACTTCTTTCTTACCGATTGCGTCAACGTAGAAGCTTTCTGTTTGAG
>NW_025727763.1:0-80474 GCF_021461385.2 Schistocerca piceifrons
AGCGACAAATGTACGATCAGTCATTACGTCATTACGAAATAAATGAAGAATCTGGAGCTTTCCTTTGGTCATTTCTACTTATTGACACTTTTGGCGCTTTCTCGTGAACTGTGGCTGCCGATCCTTAGGTAATGCAAAACTTAAGGTCCTCGGTTGATTGCAGGGCAATAAAACCGGCTAATTATTGAATTTTAGAAACTGAAACTTGATTTGTACTACTCCTCTCTTACCGATTGCGTCAACGTAGAAGCTTCTGTTTTATTTCTTGTAGTGCCACTGCATACCTCAGCACACAACATAAGTTACCAGACGATAAATGTAAGCATTTCTGAGAGAATTGCGACATATGTACATTCTGTCATTACGTCATCACGAAATAAATGTCGAAACGAGAGGGTTTCTCCGGTGTTTACTATTTATTGACACTTTTCGCCCTTTCTCGTGAACTGTGGCTCCCAGACCTCAAGTAATGCAAAACCTGAAGGTCCTCGGTTGATTCCAAGACACCAAAACTGGCAAATTATTGAATTTTAGAAAACTAAAACTTGATTTGTACTACTTCTTTCTTACCGATTGCGTCAACGTTGAAGCTTCTCTTTTGTTGAATGTAGTGCCACTGCATAACTCAGCACATGACATATGTTTTCAGACGATAATGTAAACATTTCTAAGAGAATAGCGACAAATGTACGATCAGTCATTACGTCATTACGAAATAAATGAAGAATCTGGAGCTATTCTTTGGTCATTTCTACTTATTGACACTTATGGCGCTTTCTCGTGAACTGTGGCTGCCGATCCTTAATTAATGCAAAACCTAAGGTCCTCGGTTGATTGCAGGCAATAAAACCGGCTAATTATTGAATTTTAGAAAACTGAAACTTGATTTGTACTACTTCTTTCTTACGGATTGCGTCAACGTAGAAGCTTCTGTTTTCTTTCTTGTAGTGCCACTGCATACCTCAGCACACAACATAAGTTACCAGACGATAAATGTAAGCATTCTGAGAGAATTGCGACAAATGTACATTCTGTCATTACGTCATTACGAAATAAATGTCGAAACGAGAGGGTTTCTCCGGTTTTTACTACTTATTGACACTTTTCGCTCTTTCTCGTGAACTGTGGCTGCCAGACCTCAAGTAATGCAAAACCTGCAGGTCCGCCGTAGATTGCAAGGCACCAAAACCAACTAATTATTGAATTTCAGAAAACTAAAACTTGATTTGTACTACTTCTTTCTTACCGATTGCGTCAACTTAGAAGCTTGTGTTTTGTTGCTTGTATTGTCACTGCATACCTCAGCACGCGACATATGTTTCCAGACGATAAATGTAAACATTTCTGAGAGAATAGCGACAAATGTACGATCTATCATTATGTCATTAGGAGATAAATAAAGAATCTCGAAGCTTTCTTCGGTTTTTACTACTTATTGACAATTTTCGCGCTTTCTCGTGAACTGTGGCTGCCTGACCACAAATAATGCAAAACCTGAAGATCCTCGGTTGATTGCAAGGCACCAATCTTGATTTGCACGACTTCTTTCTTACCAATTGCGTCAACGTAGAAGCTTCTGTTTTGTTGCTTGTATTGCACTGCATACCTCAGCACACGACATAATTTTCCAGACGATAAAGGTAAACATTTCTGATAGAATAGCGACAAATGTACGATCTGTCATTACGTCATTACGAAATAAATGAAGAATCTGGAGGTTTTCTCCGGTTTTTACTACTTATTGACACTTTTCGCGCTTTCCCGTGAACTGTGGCTGCCAGACCTCAAGTAATGCAAAACCTGAAGGTCCTCGGTTGATTGCAAGGCACCAAAGCCGGCTACTTATTGAATTTTATAAAACTAAAACTTGATTTGTACTACTTCTTCTTACCGATTGCGCCAACGTAGAAGCTTCTGTTTTGTTGCTTGTAGTGCCACTGCATTCCTCAGCACATGACATAAGTTTTCAGACGATAAATGTAAACATTTCTGAGAGAATAGCGACAAATGTACATTCTGTCATTACGTCATTACGAAATAAATGTCGAAACAAGAGGGTTTCTTCGGTTTTTTCTACTTATTGACACTTTTCGCTCTTTCTCGTGAACTGTGGCTGCCAGACCTCAAGTAATGCAAAACCTGAAGGTCCTCTGTTGATTGCAAGGCAACAAAACCGGCTAATTATTGAATTTTAGAAAACTAAAACTTGATTTGTACTACTTCTTTCCTACCGATTGCGTCAACTTAGAAGCTTGTGTTTTGTTGCTTGTATTGTCACTGCATACCTCAGCACGCGATATATGTTTCCAGACGATAAATGTAAACATTTCTGAGAGAATAGCGACAAATGTACGATCTATCATTATGTCATTAGGAGATAAATAAAGAATCTCGAAGCTTTCTTCGGTTTTTACTACTTATTGACAATTTTCGCGCTTTCTCGTGAACTGTGGCTGCCTGACCACAAATAATGCAAAACCTGAAGATCCTCGGTTGATTGCAAGGCACCAATCTTGATTTGCACGACTTCTTTCTTACCAATTGCGTCAACGTAGAAGCTTCTGTTTTGTTGCTTGTATTGCCACTGCATACCTCAGCACACGACATAATTTTCCAGACGATAAAGGTAAACATTTCTGATAGAATAGCGACAAATGTACGATCTGTCATTACGTCATTACGAAATAAATGAAGAATCTGGAGGTTTTCTCCGTTTTTACTACTTATTGACACTTTTCGCGCTTTCCCGTGAACTGTGGCTGCCAGACCTCAAGTAATGCAAAACCTGAAGGTCCTCGGTTGATTGCAAGGCACCAAAGCCGGCTACTTATTGAATTTTATAAAAGTAAAACTTGATTTGTACTACTTCTTTCTTACCGATTGCGTCAACGTAGAAGCTTCTGTTTTGTTGCTTGTAGTGCCACTGCATTCCTCAGCACATGACATAAGTTTTCAGACGATAAATGTAAACATTTCTGAGAGAATAGCGACAAATGTACATTCTGTCATTACGTCATTACGAAATAAATGTCGAAACAAGAGGGTTTCTTCGGTTTTTTCTACTTATTGACACTTTTCGCTCTTTCTCGTGAACTGTGGCTTGCCAGACCTCAAGTAATGCAAAACCTGAAGGTCCTCTGTTGATTGCAAGGCAACAAACCGGCTAATTATTGAATTTTAGAAAACTAAAACTTGATTTGTACTACTTCTTTCTAAGGATTGCCGTCAACGTAGAAGCTTTCGTTTTGTTGCTTTTGTGCTGCATACCTCAGCACATGACATATGTTTCCAGATGATAAATGTAAACACTTCTGAGAGAATAGAGACAAATTTACGTTTTGTCATTACGTCATTACGAAAAAAATGTCGAATCAAGAGAGTTTCTTCGGTTTTTACTACTTATTGACACTTATCGCGCTTCCTCGTGAACTGTGGCTGCCAGACCTCAAGTAATGCAAAACCTGCAGGTCCGCCGTTGATTGCAAGGCACCAAAACCAACTAATTATTGAATTTCAGAAAACTAAAACTTGATTTGTACTACTTCTTTCTTACCGATTGCGTCAACTTAGAAGCTTGTGTTTGTTGCTTGTATTGTCACTGCATACCTCAGCACGCGACATATGTTTCCAGACGATAAATGTAAACATTTCTGAGAGAATAGCGACAAATGTACGATCTATCATTATGTAATTACGAGATAAATAAAGAATCTCGAAGCTTTCCTCGGTTTTTACTACTTATTGACAATTTTCGCGCTTTCTCGTGAACTGTGGCTGCCTGACCACAAATAATGCAAAACCTGAAGATCCTCGGTTGATTGCAAGGCACCAATCTTGATTTGCACGACTTCTTTCTTACCAATTGCGTCAACGTAGAAGCTTCTGTTTTGTTGCTTGTATTGCTATTGCATACCTCAGCACACGACATAATTTTGCAGACGGTAAAGGTAAACATTTCTGATAGAATAGCTACAAATGTACGATCTGTCATTACGTCATACGAAATAAATGAAGAATCTGGAGGTTTTCTCCGGTTTTTACTACTTATTGACACTTTTCGCGCTTTCTCGTGAACTGTGGCTGCCAGACCTCAAGTAATGCAAAACCTGAAGGTCCTCGGTTGATTGCAAGGCACCAAAGCCGGCTACTTATTGAATTTTATAAAACTAAACTTGATTTGTACTACTTCTTTCTTACCGATTGCGTTAACGTAGAAGCTTCTGTTTTGTTGCTTGTAGTGCCACTGCATTCCTCAGCACATGACATAAGTTTTCAGACGATAATGTAAAGATTTCTGAGAGAATAGCGACAAATGTATATTCTGTCATTACGTCATTACGGAATAAATGTCGAAACAAGAGGGTTTCTTCGGTTTTTACTACTTATTGACACTTTTCGCTCTTTCTCGTGAACTGTGGCTGCCAGACCTCAAGTAATGCAAAACCTGAAGGTCCTCTGTTGATTGCAAGGCAACAAAACCGGCTAATTATTGAATTTTAGAAAACTAAAACTTGATTTGTACTACTTCTTTCTTACCGATTGCGTCAACGTAGAAGCTTTCGTTTTGTTGCTTTTGTGCTGCATACCTCAGCACATGACATATGTTTCCAGATGATAAATGTAAACACTTCTGAGAGAATAGAGACAAATTTACGTTTTGTCATTACGTCATTACGAAAGAAATGTCGAATCAAGAGAGTTTCTTCGGTTTTTACTACTTATTGACACTTTTCGCGCTTCCTCGTGAACTGTGGCTGCAGACCTCAAGTAATGCAAATCCTGAAGGTCCTCGGTTGATTGCAGGGCACCAAAACCGGCTAATTATTGAAATTTAGAAAACTAAAACCTGATTTGTACTACCTCTTTCTTACCGATTCCGTCAACGTAGAAGCTTCTGTTTTGTTGCTTGTAGTGCCACTTCATACATCAGCACACGATATAAGTTTCCAGACGATAAATGTAAACATTTCTGAGAGAATAGCGACAAATGTACATTCTGTCATTGCGTCATTACGAAATAAATGCCGAAACGAGAGGGTTTCCCGGTTTTTACTATTTATTGACACTTTTCGCGCTTTCTCGTGAAGTGTGGCTGCCAGACCTCAAGTTATGCAAACCTGAAGGTCCTCGGTTGATTGCAAGGCACCAAAACCGGCTAATTATTGAATTTTAGAAAACTGAAACTTGATTTGTACTACTTCTTTCTTACCGATTGCGTCAACGTAGAAGCTTTCGTTTTGTTGCTTTTGTGCTGCATACCTCAGCACACGACATATGTTTCCAGACGATAAATGTAAACACTTCTGAGAGAATAGAGACACATTTACGTTTTGTCATTACGTCATTACGAAAAAAATGTCGAAACGAGAGAGTTTCTTCGGTTTTTACTACTTATTGACACTTTTCGCGCTTCCTCGTGAACTGTGGCTGCCAGACCTCACGTAATGCAAAACCTGAAGGTCCTCGGTTGATTGCAAGGCTAAGAACCGGATAATTATTGAATTTTAGAAAACTAAAACTTGATTTGTACTACTTCTTTCTTACCGATTGCGTCAACATAGAAGCGTCTGTTTTGTTGCTTGTAGTACCACTGCATACCTCAGCACACGACATAAAAAAACATTTCTGAGAGAATAGCGACGAATGTACGATCTGTCATTACGTCATTACGAATAAATGTCGAAAGAAGTGGGTTTCTTCGGTGTTTACTACTTATTGACACTTTTCGCACTTTCTCGTGAACTGTGGCTGACAGACCTCAAGTAATGCAAAACGGAAGTTCCTCAGTTGATTGCAAGGCATCAAAACCGGCTAATTATTGAATTTTAGAAACTAAAACTTGATTTGTACTACTTCTTTCTTTCCGATTGCGTCAACGTAGAAGCTTCTGTTTTGTTGCTTGTTGTGCCACTGCACACCTCAGCACACGACATAAGTTTACAGACGATAAATGGTAACATTTCTGAGAGAATAGCGACAAATGTACGATCTGTCATTACGTCATTACGAAATAAATGTCTAAAGAAGAGGGTTTCTTCGGCTTTTTCTACTTATTGACACTTTTCGCGCTTTCTCGTGAACTGTGGCTGGCACACCTCAAATAAGTCAAATCCTGAAGGTCCTCGCTTGATTGTAAGGCACCAAAACCGGCTAATTATTGAATTTTAGAAAACTAAAACTTGATATGTACTACTTCTTTCTTACCGATTCCGTAAACGTAGAAGCTTCTGTTTTCTTCCTTGTAGTGCCACTGCATACCTCAGCACACGACATAAGTTTCCAGACGATATATGTAATCATTTCTGAGAGAATAGCGACAAATGTACGATCTGTCATTACGAAATAAAATGTCACCACGAAAGGTTTTCTTCGGAGTTTACTACTTATTGACACTTATCGCACTTTCTCGTGAACTGTGGCTGCCAGACCTCAAGTAATGCAAATCCTGAAAGTCCTCGGTTGATTGCAAGGTACCAAAACCCGCTAATTACTGAAGTTTTAGATAACTAAATCATGATTTGTACTTCTCCTTTGTTGCCGATTGCGTCAACGTGGAAGCTTCTGTTTTGTTGCTTGTAGTGCCACTGCATACCTCAGCACACGACATAAGTTTCCAGACGATAAATGTAAACATTTCTGAGAGAAGAGCGACAAATGTACGGTCTGTCATTACGTCATTACGAAATAAATGTCGAAAGGGGTGGATATCTTTGGTTTTTACAGCTTATTGACACTTTTCGCACAATTTAGTGTATTGTGGCTGCCAGACCTCGAGTAATGCAAAACCTGAAGGTACTCTTTTGATTGCAAGGCACGAAAAGTAGCAAATTATTGAATTTTAGAAAACTAAAACTTGATTTGTACTACCTCTTTCTTACGGATTGTGTCAATGTAGAAGCTTCTGTTTTGTTGCTAGTACTACCACTGCATACCTCAGCACACGACATAAGAAAACATTTCTGAGAGAATAGCGACAAAAGTACGATATGTCATTACGTCATTACGAAATAAATGTCGAAACAAGAGGGTTTCTTCGGTTTTTACTACTTATTGATACTTTTCGCACTTTCTAGTGAACTGTGGCTGCCAGACCTCAGGTAATGCAAAACCTGAAGGTCCTCGGTTGATTGCAAGGTACCAAAACTGCTAATTACTGAATTTTAGATAACTAAATCATGATTTGTACTTCTCCTTTCTTACCGATTGCGCCAACGTGGAAGCTTCTGTTTTGTTGCTTGTAGTGCCACTGCACTCCTCAGCACACGACATAAGTTTCCAGACGATATGTGTAAACATTTCTGAGAGAATAGCGACAAATGTACGATCTGTCATTACGTCATTACGAAATAAATGAAGAATCTGGAGGTTTTCTCCGGTTTTTACTATTTATTGACACTTTTCGCTCTTTCTCGTGAACTGTGGCTCCCAGACCTCAAGTAATGCAAAACCTGAAGGTCCTCGGTTGATTCCAAGACACCAAAACTGGCAAATTATTGAATTTTAGAAAACTGAAACTTGATTTGTACTACTTCTTTCTTACCGATTGCGTCAACGTAGAAGCTTCTGTTTTGTTTCTTGTAGTGTCACTGCATACCTCAACACACAACATGTTTCCAGACGATATATGCAAACATTTCTGAGAGAATAGCGACAAATGTACGAGCTGTCATTATGTCATTACGAAATAAAATGAAGAATCTGGAGGTTTTCTCCGGTTTTTACTATTTATTGACACTTTTCGCTCTTTCTCGTGAACTGTGGCTCCGAGACCTCAAGTAATGCAAAACCTGAAGGTCCTCGGTGGATCCCAAGACACCACAACTGGCAAATTACTGAATTTTAGAAAACTAAAACTGATTTGTACTACTTTCTTCTTACCGATTACGTCAACGTAGAAGCATCTGTTTTGTTGCTTGTATTGCCACTGCATTCCTCAGCACACGACATAAGCTTCCAGACGATATATGTAAACATTTCTGAGAGAATAGCGACAAATGTACGATCTGTCATTACGTCATTACGAAATAAATGAACAAGCTGGAGGTTTTCTCCGGTTTTTACTATTTATTGACACTTTTCGCTCTTTCTCGTGAACTGTGGCTGCCAGACCTCAAGTAATGCAAAACCCGAAGGTCTTTGGTTGATTCCAAGGCACCAAAACTGGCAAATTATTGAATTTTAGAAAACTAAAACTTGACTTGTACTACTTCTTTCTTACCGCTTGCGTCAACGTAGAAGCTTCTGTTTTGTTGCTTGTAGTGCCACTGCATTCCTCAGCACACGACATAAGTTTCTAGACGATATATGTAAACATTTCTGAGAGAATAGCGACAAATGTACGATCTGTCATTACGTCATTACGAAATAAATGAAGAATCTGGAGGTTTTCTCCGGTTTTTACTATTTATTGACACTTTTCGCTCATTCTCGTGAACTGTGGCTCCCAGACCTCAAGTAATGCAAAACCTGAAGGTCCTCGGTTGATTCCAAGACACCAAAACTGGCAAATTATTGAATTTTAGAAAACTAAAACTTGATTTGTACTACTTCTTTCTTACCGATTGCGTCAACGTAGAATCTTCTGTTTTGTTGCTTGTAGTGCCACTGCATTCCTCAGCACACGACATAAGTTTCCAGACGATATATGTAAACATTTCTTAGAGAATAGCGACAAATGTACGATCTGGCATTACGTCATTACGAAATAAATGAAGAATCTGGAGGTTTTCTCCGGTATTTACTATTTATTGACACTTTTCGCTCTTTCTCGTGAACTGTGGCTCCCAGAACTCAAGTAATGCCAAACCTGAATGAAGGTCCTCGGTTGATTCCAAGATACAAAACTGGCAAATTATTGAATTTTAGAAAACTAAAACTTGATTTGTACTACTTCTTTCTTACCGATTGCGTCAACGTAGAAGCTTCTCTTTTGTTGAATGTAGTGCCACTGCATAACTCAGCACATGACATATGTTTTCAGACGATAAATGTAAACATTTCTAAGAGAATAGCGACAAATGTACGATCAGTCACTTCGTCATTACGAAATAAATGAAGAATCTGGAGCTATTCTTTGGTCATTTCTACTTATTGACACTTTTGGCGCTTTCTCGTGAACTGTGGCTGCCGATCCTTAATTAATGCAAAACCTAAGGTCCTCGGTTGATTGCAGGGCAATAAAACCGGCTAATTATTGAATTTTAGAAAACTGAAACTTGATTTGTACTACTTCTTTCATACCGATTGCGTCAACGTAGAAGCTTCTGTTTTCTTTCTTGTAGTGCCACTGCATACCTCAGCACACAACATAAGTTACCAGACGATAAATGTAAGCATTTCTGAGAGAATTGCGACAAATATACATTCTGTCATTACGTCATTACGAAATAAATGTCGAAACGAGAGGGTTTCTTCGGTTTTTACTACTTATTGACACTTTTCGCGCTTTCCCGTGAACTGTGGCTGCCAGACCTCAAGTAATGCAATACCTAAGGTCCTCGGTTGATTGCAAGGCACCAATCTTGATTTGCACGACTTCTTTCTTACCGATTGCGTCAACTTAGAAGCTTGTGTTTTGTTGCTTGTATTGTCACTGCATACCTCAGCACACGACATAAGTTTCCAGACGATAAATGTAAACATTTCTGAGAGAATATCGACAAATGTACGATCTGTCATTACGTCATTACGAAATAAATGTCGACACGAGGGGGTTTCTTAGGTTTTTACTACTTATAGACACTTTTCGCTGTTTGTCGTGAACTGTGGCTGGCAGACCTCAAGTGATGCAGAACCTGAAGGTCCTCGGTTGATTGCAAGGCTAAGAACCGGATAATTATTGAATTTTAGAAAACTGAAACTTGATTTGTACTACTTCTTTCTTACCGATTGCGTCAACATAGAAGCGTCTGTTTTGTTGCTTGTAGTACCACTGCATACCTCAGCACACGACATAAAAAAACATTTCTGAGAGAATAGCGACGAATGTACGATCTGTCATTTACGTCATTACGAAATAAATGTCGAAAGAAGTGGGTTTCTTCGGTTTTTACTACTTATTGACACTTTTCGCACTTTCTCGTGAACTGTGGGCTGACAGACCTCAAGTAATGCAAAACCGGAAGTTCCTCAGTTGATTGCAAGGCATCAAAACCGGCTAGTTATTGAATTTTAGAAACTAAAACTTGATTTGTACTACTTCTTTCTTTCGATTGCGTCAACGTAGAAGCTTCTGTTTTGTTGCTTGTAGTGCCACTGCATACCTCAGCACACGACATTAGTTTCCAGACAATAAAGGTGAACTTTTCTGAGAGAAGAGCGACAAATGTACGATCTGCTATTATGAAATAAATGTCCGACACGAGACGTTTTCTTCGGTGTTTACTACTTATTGACACTTTTCGCTCTTTCTCGTGAACTGTGGCTGGCACACCTCAAATAAGTCAAATCCTGAAGGTCCTCGGTTGATTGTAAGGCACCAAAATCGGCTAATTATTGAATTTTAGAAAACTAAAACTTGATATGTACTACTTCTTTCTTACCGATTGCGTAAACGTAGAAGCTTCTGTTTTCTTGCTTGTAGTGCCACTGCATACCTCAGCACACGACATAAGTTTCAGACGATATATGTAATCATTTCTGAGAGAATAGCGACAAATGTACGATCTGTCATTACGAAATAAATGTCACCACGAAAGGTTTTCTTCGGAGTTTACTACTTATTGACACTTATCGCACTTTCTCGTGAACTGTGGCTGCCAGACCTCAAGTAATGCAAAACCTGAAAGTCCTCGGCTGATTGCAAGGTACCAAAACCCGCTAATTACTGAATTTTAGATAACTAAATCATGATTTCTACTTCTCCTTTGTTACCGATTGCGTCAACGTGGAACCTTCTGTTTTGTTGCTTGTAGTGCCACTGCATACCTCAGCACACGACATAAGTTTCCAGACGATAAATGTAAACATTTCTGAGAGAAGAGCGACAAATGTACGGTCTGTCATTACGTCATTACGAAATAAATGTCGAAAGGGGTGGATATCTTTGGTTTTTACAGATAATGACACTTTTCGCACAATTTAGTGTATTGTGGCTGCCAGACCTCGAGTAATGCAAAACCTGAAGGTACTCTTTTGATTGCAAGGCACCAAAAGTAGCAAATTATCTGAATTTTAGAAAACTCAAACTTGATTTGTACTACCTCTTTCTTACGGATTGTGTCAACGTTGAAGCTTCTGTTTTGTTGCTTGTAGTGCCACTGCATACATCAGCACATGATATAAGTTTCCAGAGGATAAATGTAAACATTTCTGAGAGAATAGCGACAAATGTACGATCTGTCATTACGTCATTACGAAATAAATGTCGAAAGGGGTGGGTATCTTCGGTTTTTACTGCTTATTGATACTTTTCGCACTTTTTCGTGTATTGTGGCTCCCAGACCTCGAGTAATGCAAAACCCGAAGGTACTCGGTTGATTGCAAGGCACCAATACCGAATAATTATTGAATTTTAGAAAACAAAACTTGATTTGTACTACTTCTTTCTTACCGATTGCTTCAATGTAGAAGCTTCTGTTTTGTTGCTTGTAGTGCCACTGCGTACCCTCAGCACACGACATAATTTTCCAAACGAAAAAGGTAAACATTTCTGAGGGATAAGCGACAAATGTACGATCTGTCATTACGTCATTACGAATAAATGTCGACACGAGAGGGTTTCTTAGGTTTTTACTACTTATTGACACTTTTCGCGCTTTCTCGTGAACTGTGGCTGGCAGACCTCAAGTAATGCAAAACCTGAAGGTCCTCGGTTAATTGCAATGCACAAAACCGAATAATTATTGAATTTTAGTAAACTAAAACTTCATTTGTACTACTTCTTCCTTACCGATTGCGTCAATGTAGAAGCTTCTGTTTTGTTGCAAGTAGTACCACTGCATACCTCAGCACACGGGATAAGAAAACATTTCTGAGAGAATAGCGACAAAAGTACGATATGTCATTACGTCATTACGAAATAAATGTCGAAACAAGAGGGTTTGTTCGGTTTTTACTACTTATTGATACTTTTCGCACTTTCTAGTGAACTGTGGCTGCCAGACCTCAGGTAATGCAAACCTGAAGGTCCTCGGTTGATTGCAAGGTACCAAAACCTGCTAATTACTGAATTTTAGATAACTAAATCATGATTTGTACTTCTCCTTTCTTACCGATTGCGCCAACGTGGAAGCTTCTGTTTTGTTGCTTGTAGTGCCACTGCACTCCTCAGCACACGACATAAGTTTCCAGACGATATATGTAAACATTTCTGAGAGAACAGCGACAAATGTACGATCTGTCATTACGTCATTACGAAATAAATGAAGAATCTGGAGGTTTTCTCCGGTTTTTACTATTTATTGACACTTTTCGCTCTTTCTCGTGAACTGTGGCTCCCAGATCTCAAGTAATGCAAAACCTGAAGGTCCTCGGTTGAGCCCAAAACTGGCAAATTATTGAATTTTAGAAAACTAAAACTTGATTTGTACTACTTCTTTCTGACCGATTGCGTCAACGTAGAAGCTTCTGTTTTGTTGCTTGTAGTGCCACTGCATTCCTCAGCACACGACATAAGTTTCCAGACGATATATGTAAACATTTTTGAGAGAATAGCGACAAATGTACGATCGGTCATTACGTCATTACGAAATAAATGAAGAATCTGGAGGTTTTCTCCTGTTTTTACTATTTATTGACACTTTTCGCTCTTTCTCGTGAACTGTGGCTGCCAGACCTCAAGTAATGCAAAAACCTGAAGGTCCTCGGTTGATTCCAAGGCACCAAAACTGGCAAATTATTGAATTTTGGAATACTAAAACTTGATTTGTACTACTTCTTTCTTACCGATTGTGTCAACGTAGAAGCTTCTGTTTTGTTGCTTGTGGTGCCACTGCATTCCTCAGCACACGACATAAGTTTCCAGACGATATATGTAAACATTTCTGAGAGCATAGCGACAAATGTACGATGTGGCGTTACGTCATTACGAAATAAATGAAGAATCTGGAGGTTTTCTCCGGTTTTTACTATTTATTGACACTTTTCGCTCTTTCTCGTGAACTGTGGCTCCCAGACCTCAAGTAATGCAAAACCTGAAGGTCCTCGGTTGATTCCAAGGCACCAAAACTGGCAAATTATTGAATTTTAGAAACCTAAAACTTGGTTTGTACTACTTTTTTCTTACCGACTGCGTCAACGTAGAAGCTTCTGTTTTGTTGCTTGTAGTGCCACTGCATTCGTCAGCACACGACATAAGTTTCCAGACGATATATGTAAACATTTCTGAGAGAATAGCGACAAATGTACGATCTGTCATTACGTCATTACGAAATAAATGAAGAATCTGGAGGTTTTCTCCGGTTTTTACTATTTATTGACACTTTTCGCTCTTTCTCGTGAACTGTGGCTCCAGACCTCAAGTAATGCAAAACCTGAAGGTCCTCGGTTGATTCCAAGACACCAAAACTGGCAAATTATTGAATTTTAGAAAACTAAAACTTGATTTGTACTACTTCTTTCTTACCGATTGCGTCAACGTAGAAGCTTCAGTTTTGTTGCTTGTAGTGCCACTGCATTCCTCAGCACACGACATAAGTTTCCAGACGGCAGATGTAAACATTTCTGAGAGAATAGCGACAAATGTACGATCTGTCATTACGTCATTACGAAATAAAAGAAGAATCTGGAACGTTTTCTCCGGTTTTTACTATTTATTGACACTTTTCGCTCTTTCTCGTGAACTGTGGCTCCCAGACCTCAAGTAATGCAAAACCTGAAGGTCCTCGGTTGATTCCAAGAGACCAAAACTGGCAAATTATTGAATTTTAGAAAACTAAAACTTGATATGTACTACTTCTTTCTTACCGATTGCGTCAACGTAGAAGCTTCTGTTTCGTTGCTTGTAGTGCCACTGCATTCCTCAGCACACGACATAAGTTTCCAGACGATATATGTAAACATTTCTGAGAGAATAGCGACAAATGTACGATCTGTCATTACGTCATTACGTAATAAATGAAGAATCTGGAGGTTTTCTCCAGTTTTTACTATTTATTGACACTTTTCGCTCTTTCTCGTGAACTGTGGCTCCCAGACCTCAAGTAATGCAAAACCTGAAGGTCCTCGGTTGATTCCAAGACATTAAAACTGACAAATTACTGTATTTTAGAAACTAAAACTTGATTTGTACTACTTCTTTCTTACCGATTGCGTCAACGTAGAAGCTTCTGTTTTGTTGCTTGTAGTGCCACTGCATTCCCTCAGCACACGACGTAAGTTTCCAGACGATATATGTAAACATTTCTGAGAGAATAGCGACAAATGTACGATCTGTCATTACGTCATTACGAAATACATGAAGAATCTGGAGGTTTTCTCCGGTTTTTACTATTTATTGACACTTTTCGCTCTTTCTCGTGAACTGTGGCTCCCAGACCTCAAGTAATGCGAAACCTGAAGGGTCCTCGGTTGCTTCCAAGGCACAAAACTGGCAAATTATTGAATTTTAGAAAACTAAAACTTGATTTGTACTACTTCTTTCTTACCGATTGCGTCAACGTAGAAGCTTCTTTTTTGTCGCTTCTAGTGCCGCTGCATTCCTCAGCACACGACATAAGTTTCCAGACGATATATGTAAACATTTCTGAGAGAATAGCGACAAATGTACGATCTGTCATTGCGTCATTACGAAATTAATGAAGAATCTGGCGGTTTTTTTCCGGTTTTTACTATTTATTGACACTTCGCTCTTTCTCGTGAACTGTGGCTCCCTGACCTCAAGTAATGCACAACCTGAAGGTCCTCGCGTTGATTCCAAGACACCAAAACTGGCAAATTATTGAATTTTAGAAACTAAAACTTGATTTGTACTACTTCTTCTTACCGATTGCGTCAACGTAGAGGCTTCTGTTTTGTTGCTTGTAGTGCCACTGCATTCCTCAGCACACGACATAAGTTTCCAGACGATATATGTAACCATTTCTGAGAGAATAGCGACAAATGTACGATCTGTCATTACGTCATTACGAAATAAATGAAGAATCTGGAGGTTTTCTCCAGTTTTTACTTTTTATGACACTTTTCGCTCTTTCTCGTGAACTGTGGCTCCCAGACCTCAAGTAATGCAAAACCTGAAGGTCCTCGGTTGATTCCAAGGCACGAAAACTGGCAAATTATTGAATTTTAGAAAACTAAAACTTGATTTGTACTACATCTTTCTTACCGATTGCGTCAACGTAGAAGCTTCTGTTATGTTGCTTGTAGTGCCACTGCATTCCTCAGCACACGACATAAGTTTCCGGACGATATATGTAAACATTTCTGAGAGAATAGCGACAAATGTACGATCTGTCATTACGTCATTACGAAATAAATGAAGAATCTGAAGGTTTTCTCCGGTTTTTACTATTTATTGACACTTTTCGCTCTTTCTCGTGAACAGTGGGTCCCAGACATCAAGTAATGCAAAACCTGAAGGTCCTCGGTTGATTCCAAGACACCAAAACTATCAAATTATTGAATTTTAGAAAACTAAACCTTGATTTGTACTACTTCTTTCTTACCGATTGCGTAAACGTAGAAGCTTCTGTTTTGTTGCTTGAAGTGCCACTGCATTCCTCAGCACACGACATAAGTTTCCAGACGATATATGTAAACATTTCTAAGAGAATAGCGACAACTGTACGATCTGTCATTACGTCATTACGAATTAAATGAAGAATCTGGAGGTTTTCTCCGGTTTTTACTATTTATTGACACTTTTCGCTCTTTCTCGTGAACTGTGGTTCCCAGACATCAAGTAATGCAAAACCTGAAGGTCCTCGGTTGATTGAAGGGCACCAAAACTGGCAAATTATTGAATTTTAGAAAACTAAAACTTGATTTGTACTACTTCTTTCTTACCGATTGCGTCAACGTAGAAGCTTCTGTTTTGTTGCTTGTAGTGCCACTGCATTCCTCAGCACACAACATAAGTTTCCAGACGATATATGTAAACATTTCTGCGAGAATAGCGACAAATGTACGATCTGTCATTACGTCATTACGAAATAAATGATGAATCTGGAGGTTTTCTCCGGTTTTTACTATTTATTGACATTTTTCGCTCTTTCTCGTGAACTGTGGCTCCCAGACCTCAAGTAATGCAAAACCTGAAGGTCCTCGGTTGATTCCAAGGTACCAAAACTGGCAAATTATTGAATTTTAGAAAACTAAAACTTGATTCGAACTACTTCTTTCTTACCGATTGCGTCAACGTAGAAGCTTCTGTTATGTTGCTTGTAGTGCCACTGCATTCCTCAGCACACAACATAAGTTTCCAGACGATATATGTAAACATTTCTGAGAGAATAGCGACAAATGTACGATCTGTCATTACGTCATTACGAAATAAATGAAGAATCAGGAGGTTTTCTCCGGTTTTTACTATTTATTGACACTTTTCGCTCTTTCTCGTGAACTGTGGTTCCCAGACATCAAGTAATGCAAAACCTGAAGGTCCTCGGTTGATTGAAGGGCACCAACACTGGCAAATTATTGAATTTTAGAAAACTAAAACTTGATTTGTACTACTTCTTTCTTACCGATTGCGTCAACGTAGAAGCTTCTGTTTTGTTGCTTGTAGTGCCACTGCATTCCTCAGCACACAACATAAGTTTCCAGACGATATATGTAAACATTTCTGAGAGAATAGCGACAAATGTACAATCTGTCATTACGTCATTACGAAATAAATGAGGAATCTGGAGGTTTTCTCCGGTTTTTACTATTTATTGATACTTTTCGCTCTTTCTCGTGAACTGTGGCTCCCAGACCTCAAGTAATGCAAAACCTGAAGGTCCTCGGTTGATTCCAAGACACTAAAACTGGCAAATTATTGAATTTTAGAAAACTAAAGCTTGATTTGTACTACGTCTTTCTTACCGATTGCGTCAACGTAGAAGCTTCTGTTATGTTGCTTGTAGTGCCACAGCATTCCTCAGCACACGACATAAGTTTCCAGACGATATATGTAAACATTTCTGAGAGAATAGCGACAAATGTACGATCTGTCATTACGTCATAACGAAATAAATGAAGAATCTGGAGGTTTTCTCCGGTTTTTACTATTTATTGACACTTTTCGCTCTTTCTCGTGAACTGTGGCTCCCAGACCTCAAGTAATGCAAAACCTGAAGGTCCTCGGTTGATTGAAAGGCACCAAAACTGGCAAATTATTGAATTTTAGAAAACTAAAACTTGATTTGTACTACTTCTTTCTTACCGATTGCGTCAACGTAGAAGCTTCTGTTTTGTTGCCTGTAGTGCCACTGCATTCCTCAGCACACGACATAAGTTTCCAGACGATATATGTAAACATTTCTGAGAGAATAGCGACAAATGTACGATCTGTCATTACGTCATTACGAAATAAATGAAGAATCTGGAGGTATTCTCCGGTTTTTACTATTTATTGACACTTTTCGCTCTTTCTCGTGAACTGTGTCTCCCAGACCCCAAGTAATGCAAAACCTGAAGGTCCTCGGTTGATTCCAAGACACCAAAACTGGCAAATAATTGAAATTTAGAAAACTAAAGCTTGATTTGTACTACTTCTTCCTTACCGATTGCGTCATCGTAGAAGCTTCTGTTTTGGTGCTTGTAGTGCCACTGCATTCCTCAGCACACGACATAAGTTTCCAGACGATATATGTAAACATTTCTGAGAGAATAGCGACAAATGTACGATCTGTCATTACGTCATTACGAAATAAATGAAGAATCAGGAGGTTTTCTCCGGTTTTTACTATTTATTGACACTTTTCGCTCTTTCTCGTGAACTGTGGCTCCCAGACCTCAAGTAATGCAAAACCTGAAGGTCCTCGGTTGATTCCAAGACACCAAAACTGGCAAATTATTGAATTTTAGAAAACTAAAACTTGATTTGTACTACTTCTTTCTTACCGATTGCGTCAACGTAGAAGCTTCTGTTTTGTTGTTTGTAGTGCCACTGCATTCCTCAGCACACGACATAAGTTTCCAGACGATATATGTAAACATTTCTGAGAGAATAGCGACAAATGTACGATCTGTCATTACGCCATAACGAAATAAATGAAGAATCTGGAGGTTTTCTCCAGTTTTTACTATTTATTGACACTTTTCGCTCTTTCTCGTGAACTGTGGCTCCCAGACCTCAAGTAAAGCAAAACCTGAAGGTCCTCGGTTGATTTCAAGACACCAAAACTGGCAAATAATTGAATTTTAGAAAACTAAAACTTGATTTGTACTACTTCTTTCTTACCGATTGCGCCAACGTAGAAGCTTCTGTTTAGTTGCTTGTAGTGCCACTGCATTCCTCAGCACACGACATAAGTTTGCAGACGATATATGTAAACATTTCTGAGAGAATAGCGACAAATGTACGATCTGTCATTACGTCATAACGAAATAAATGAAGAATCTGGAGGTTTTCTCCGGTTTTTACTATTTATTGACACTTTTCGCTCTTTCTCGTGAACTGTGGCTCTCAGACCTCAAGTAAAGCAAAACCTGAAGGTCCTCGGTTGATTCCAATTCACCAAAACTGGCAAATTATTGAATTTTAGAAAACTAAAACTTGATTTGTACTACTTCTTTCTTACCGATTGCGTCAACGTAGAAGCTTCTGTTTAGTTGCTTGTAGTGCCACTGAATTCCTCAGCACACGACATAAGTTTCCAGACGATATATGTAAACATTTCTGAGAGAATAGCGACAAATGTACGATCTGCCATTACGGCATTACGAAATAAATGAAGAATCTGGAGGTTTTCTCCGGTTTTTACTATTTATTGACACTTTTCGCTCTTTCTCGTGAACTGTGGCTCCCAGACCTCAAGTAATGCAAAACCTGAAGGTCCTCGGTTGATTCCAAGACACCAAAACTGGCAAATTATTGAATTTTAGAAAACTAAAACTTGATTTGTACTACCTCTTTCTTACCGATTGCGTCAACGTAGAAGCTTCTGTTATGTTGCTTGTAGTGCCACTGCATTCCTCAGCACACGACATAAGTTTCCAGACGATATATGTAAACATTTCTGAGAGAATAGCGACAAATGTACGATCTGTCATTACGCCATAACGAAATAAATGAAGAATCTGGAGGTTTTCTCCAGTTTTTACTATTTATTGACACTTTTCGCTCTTTCTCGTGAACTGTGGCTCCCAGACCTCAAGTAAAGCAAAACCTGAAGGTCCTCGGTTGATTTCAAGACACCAAAACTGGCAAATAATTGAATTTTAGAAAACTAAAACTTGATTTGTACTACTTCTTTCTTACCGATTGCGTCAACGTAGAAGCTTCTGTTTAGTTGCTTGTAGTGCCACTGCATTCCTCAGCACACGACATAAGTTTCCAGACGATATATGTAAACATTTCTGAGAGAATAGCGACAAATGTACGATCTGTCATTACGTCATAACGAAATAAATGAAGAATCTGGAGGTTTTCTCCGGTTTTTACTATTTATTGACACTTTTCGCTCTTTCTCGTGAACTGTGGCTCTCAGACCTCAAGTAAAGCAAAACCTGAAGGTCCTCGGTTGATTCCAATTCACCAAAACTGGCAAATTATTGAATTTTAGAAAACTAAAACTTGATTTGTACTACTTCTTTCTTGCCGATTGCGTCACCGTAGAAATTTCTGTTTTGTTGCTTGTAGTGCCACTGCATTCCTCAGCACACGACATAAGATTCCAGACGATATATGTAAACATTTCTGAGAGAATAGCGACAAATGTACGGTCATTACGTCATTACGAAATAAATGAAGAATCTGGAGGTTTTCTCCGGTTTTTACTATTTATTGACACTTTTCGCTCTTTCTCGTGAACTGTGGCTCCTAGACCTCAAGTAACGCAAAACCCGAAGGTCCTCGGTTGATTCCAAGGCACCAAAACTGGCAAATTATTGAATTTTAGAAAACTAAAACTTGAATTGTACTACTTCTTTCTCACCGATTGCGTCAACGTAGAAGCTTCTGTTTTGTTGCTTGTAGTGCCACTGCATTCCTCAGCACACGACATAAGTTTCCAGACGATATATGTAAACATTTCTGAGAGAATAGCGACAAATGTACGATCTGTCATTACGTCATTAAGAAATAAATGAAGAATCTGGAGGTTTTCTCCGGTTTTTACTATTTATTGACACTTTTCGCTCTTTCACGTGAACTGTGGCTCCCATACCTCAAGTAATGCAAAACCTGAAGGTCCTCGGTTGATTCCAAGACACCAAAACTGGCAAATTATTGAATTTTAGAAAACTAAAACTTGATATGTACTACTTCTTTCTTACCAATTGCGTCAACGTAGAAGCTTCTGTTTTGTTGCTTGTAGTGCCACTGCATTCCTCAGCACACGACATAAGTTTGCAGACGATATATGTAAACATTTCTGCGAGAATAGCGACAAATGTACGATCTGTCATTACGTCATTACGAAATAAATGATGAATCTGGAGGTTTTCTCCGGTTTTTACTATTTATTGACATTTTTCGCTCTTTCTCGTGAACTGTGGCTCCCAGACCTCAAGTAATGCAAAACCTGAAGGTCCTCGGTTGATTCCAAGGTACGAAAACTGGCAAATTATTGAATTTTAGAAAACTAAAACTTGATTCGTACTACTTCTTTCTTACCGATTGCGTCAACGTAGAAGCTTCTGTTATGTTGCTTGTAGTGCCACTGCATTCCTCAGCACACGACATAAGTTTCCAGACGATATATGTAAACATTTCTGAGAGAATAGCGACAAATGTACGATCTGTCATTACGTCATTACGAAATAAATGAAGAATCTGGAGGTTTTCTCCGGTTTTTACTATTTATTGACACTTTTCGCTCTTTCTCGTGAACAGTGGGTCCCAGACCTCAAGTAATTGAAAACCTGAAGGTCCTCGGTTGATTCCAAGACACCAAAACTGGCAAATTATTGAATTTTAGAAAACTAAACCTTGATTTGTACTACTTCTTTCTTACCGATTGCGTCAACGTAGAAGCTTCTGTTTTGCTGCTTGAAGTGCCACTGCATTCCTCAGCACACGACATAAGTTTCCAGACGATATATGTAAACATTTCTAAGAGAATAGCGACAACTGTACGATCTGTCATTACGTCATTACGAATTAAATGAAGAATCTGGAGGTTTTCTCCGGTTTTTACTATTTATTGACACTTTTCGCTCTTTCTCGTGAACTGTGGTTCCCAGACCTCAAGTAATGCAAAACCTGAAGGTCCTCGGTTGATTGAAAGGCACCAAAACTGGCAAATTATTGAATTTTAGAAAACTAAAACTTGATTTGTACTACTTCTTTCTTACCGATTGCGTCAACGTAGAAGCTTCTGTTTTGTTGCTTGTAGTGCCACTGCATTCCTCAGCACACAACATAAGTTTCCAGACGATATATGTAAACATTTCTGAGAGAATAGCGACAAATGTACAATCTGTCATTACGTCATTACGAAATAAATGAGGAATGTGGAGGTTTTCTCCGGTTTTTACTATTTATTGATACTTTTCGCTCTTTCTCGTGAACTGTGGCTCCCAGACCTCAAGTAATGCAAAACCTGAAGGTCCTCGGTTGATTCCAAGACACTAAAACTGGCAAATTATTGAATTTTAGAAAACTAAAGCTTGATTTGTACTACGTCTTTCTTACCGATTGCGTCAACGTAGAAGCTTCTGTTATGTTGCTTGTAGTGCCACAGCATTCCTCAGCACACGACATAAGTTTCCAGACGATATATGTAAACATTTCTGAGAGAATAGCGACAAATGTACGATCTGTCATTACGTCATAACGAAATAAATGAAGAATCTGGAGGTTTTCTCCGGTTTTTACTATTTATTGACACTTTTCGCTCTTTCTCGTGAACTGTGGCTCCCAGACCTCAAGTAATGCAAAACCTGAAGGTCCTCGGTTGATTGAAAGGCACCAAAACTGGCAAATTATTGAATTTTAGAAAACTAAAACTTGATTTGTACTACTTCTTTCTTACCGATTGCGTCAACGTAGAAGCTTCTGTTTTGTTGCTTGTAGTGCCACTGCATTCCTCAGCACACGACATAAGTTTCCAGACGGTATATGTTAACATTTCTGAGAGAATAGCGACGAATGTACGATCTGTCATTACGTCATTACGAAATAAATGAAGAATCTGGAGGTTTTCTCCGGTTTTTACTATTTATTGACACTTTTCGCTCTTTCTCGTGAACAGTGGGTCCCAGACCTCAAGTAATGCAAAACCTGAAGGTCCTCGGTTGATTCCAAGACACCAAAACTGGCAAATTATTGAATTTTAGAAAACTAAAACTTGATTTGTACTACTTCTTTCTTACCGATTGCGTCAACGTAGAAGCTTCCGTTTTGTTGCTTGAAGTGCCACTGCATTCCTCAGCACACGACATAAGTTTCCAGACGATATATGTAAACATTTCTGAGAGAATAGCGACAACTGTACGATCTGTCATTACGTCATTACGAATTAAATGAAGAATCTGGAGGTTTTCTCCGGTTTTAACTATTTATTGACACTATTCGTTCTTTCTCGTGAACTGTGGTTCCCAGACCTCAAGTAATGCAAAACCTGAAGGTCCTCGGTTGATTGAAAGGCACCAAAACTGGCAAATTATTGAATTTTAGAAAACTAAAACTTGATTTGTACTACTTCTTTCTTACCGATTGCGTCAACGTAGAAGCTTCTGTTTTGTTGCTTGTAGTGCCACTGCATTCCTCAGCACACAACATAAGTTTCCAGACGATATATGTAAACATTTCTGAGAGAATAGCGACAAATGTACGATCTGTCATTACGTCATTACGAAATAAATGAGGAATCTGGAGGTTTTCTCCGGTTTTTACTATTTATTGACACTTTTCGCTCTTTTTCGTGAGCTGTGGCTCCCAGACCTCAAGTAATGCAAAACCTGAAGGTCCTCGGTTGATTCCAAGACACTAAAACTGGCAAATTATTGAATTTTAGAAAACTAAAGATTGATTTGTACTACGTCTTTCTTACCGATTGCGTCAACGTAGAAGCTTCTGTTGTGTTGCTTGTAGTGCCACAGCATTCCTCAGCACACGACATAAATTTCCAGACGATATATATAAACATTTCTGAGAGAATAGCGATAAATGTACGATCTGTCATTACGTCATAACGAAATAAATGAAGAATCTGGAGGTTTTCTCCGGTTTTTACTATTTATTGACACTTTTCGCTCTTTCTCGTGAACTGTGGCTCCCAGACCTCAAGTAATGCAAAACCTGAAGGTACTCGGTTGATTCCAAGGCACCAAAACTGGCAAATTATTGAATTTTAGAAAACTAAAACTTGATTTGTACTACTTCTTTCTTACCGATTGCGTCAACGTAGAAGCTTCTGTTTTGTTGCTTGTAGTGCCACTGCATTCCTCAGCACACGACATAAGTTTCCAGACGATATATGTAAACATTTCTGAGAGAATAGCGACAAATGTACGACCTGTCATTACGTCATTACGAAATAAATGAAGAATCTGGAGGTTTTCTCCGGTTTTTACTATTTATTGACACTCTTCGCTCTTTCTCGTGAACTGTGGCTCCCAGACCCCAAGTAATGCAAAACCTGAAGGTCCTCGGTTGATTCCAAGACACCAAAACTGGCAAATTATTGAAATTTAGAAAACTAAAGCTTGATTTGTACTACTTCTTCCTTACCGATTGCGTCAACGTAGAAGCTTCTGTTATGTTGCTTGTAGTGCCACTGCATTCCTCAGCACACGACATAAGTTTCCAGACGATATATGTAAACATTTCTGAGAGAATAGCGACAAATGTACGATCTGTCATTACGCCATAACGAAATAAATGAAGAATCTGGAGGTTTTCTCCGGTTTTTACTATTTATTGACACTTTTCGCTCTTTCTCGTGAACTGTGGCTCCCAGACCCAAAATAATGCCAAACCTGAAAGTCCTCGGTTAATTCCAAGACACCAAAACTGGCAAATTGTTCAATTTTAGAAAACTAAAGCTTGATTTGTACTACTTCTTTCTTACCGATTGCGTCATCGTAGAAGCTTCTGTTTTGGTGCTTGTTGTGCCACTGCATTCCTCAGCACACGACATAAGTTTCCAGACGATATATGTAAAGATTTCTGAGAGAATAGCGACAAATGTACGATCTGTCATTACGTCATAACGAAATAAATGAAGAATCTGGAGGTTTTCTCCGGTTTTTACTATTTATTGACACTTTTCGCTCTTTCTCGTGAACTGTGGCTCCCAGACCTCATGTAATGCAAAACCTGAAGGTCCTCGGTTGATTCCAAGACACCAAAACTGGCAAATAATTGAATTTTAGAAAACTAAAACTTGATTTGTACTACTTCTTTCTTACCGATTGCGTCAACGTAGAAGCTTCTGTTATGTTGCTTGTAGTGCCACTGCATTCCTCAGCACACGACATAAGTTTCCAGACGATATATGTAAACATTTCTGAGAGAATAGCGACAAATGTACGATCAGTCATTACGTCATAACGAAATAAATGAAGAATCTGGAGGTTTTCTCCGGTTTTTACTATTTATTGACACTTTTCGCTCTTTCTCGTGAACTGTGGCTCTCAGACCTCAAGTAAAGCAAAACCTGAAGGTCCTCGGTTGATTCCAATTCACCAAAACTGGCAAATTATTGAATTTTAGAAAACTAAAACTTGATTTGTACTACTTCTTTCTTACCGATTGCGTCAACGTAGAAGCTTCTGTTTAGTTGCTTGTAGTGCCACTGCATTCCTCAGCACACGACATAAGTTTCCAGACGATATATGTAAACATTTCTGAGAGAATAGCGACAAATGTACGATCTGCCATTACGTCATTACGAAATAAATGAAGAATCTGGAGGTTTTCTCCGGTTTTTACTATTTATTGACACTTTTCGCTCTTTCTCGTGAACTGTGGCTCCCAGACCTCAAGTAATGCAAAACCTGAAGGTCCTCGGTTGATTGAAAGGCACCAAAACTGGCAAATTATTGAATTTTAGAAAACTAAAACTTGATTTGTACTACTTCTTTCTTACCGATTGCGTCACCGTAGAAGCTTCTGTTTTGTTGCTTGTAGTGCCACTGCATTCCTCAGCACACGACATAAGTTTCCAGACGATATATGTAAACATTTCTGAGAGAATAGCGACAAATGTACGATCTGTCATTACGTCATAACGAAATAAATGAAGAATCTGGAGGTTTTCTCCGGTTTTTACTATTTATTGACACTTTCCGCTCTTTCTCGTGAACTGTGGCTCCCAGACCTCAAGTAATACAAATCCTGAAGGTCCTCGGTTGATTCCAAGGCACCAAAACTGGCAAAATATTGAATTTTAGAAAACTAAAACTTGATTTGTACTACTCCTTTCTTACCGATTGCGTCAACGTAGAAGCTTCTGTTTTGTTGCTTGTAGTGCCACTGCATTCCTCAGCACACGACATAAGTTTCCAGACGATATATGTAAACATTTCTGAGAGAATAGCGACAAATGTACGATCTGTCATTACGTCATTACGAAATAAATGAAGAATCTGGAGGTTTTCTCCGGTTTTTACTATTTATTGACACTTTTCGCTCTTTCTCGTGAACAGTGGGTCCCAGACCTCAAGTAATGCAAAACCTGAAGGTCCTCGGTTGATTGCAAGACACCAAAACTGGCAAATTATTGAATTTTAGAAAACTAAAACTTGATTTGTACTACTTCTTTCTTACCGATTGCGTCAACGTAGAAGCTTCCGTTTTGTTGCTTGAAGTGCCACTGCATTCCTCAGCACACGACATAAGTTTCCAGACGATATATGTAAACATTTCTGAGAGAATAGCGACAACTGTACGATCTGTCATTACGTCATTACGAATTAAATGAAGAATCTGGAGGTTTTCTCCGGATTTTACTATTTATTGACACTTTTCGTTCTTTCTCGTGAACTGTGGTTCCCAGACCTCAAGTTATGCAAAACCTGAAGGTCCTCGGTTGATTGAAAGGCACCAAAACTGGCAAATTATTGAATTTTAGAAAACTAAAACTTGATTTGTACTACTTCTTTCTTACCGATTGCGTCAACGTAGAAGCTTCTGTTTTGTTGCTTGTAGTGCCACTGCATTCCTCAGCACACGACATAAGTTTCCAGACGATATATGTAACCATTTCTGAGAGAATAGCGACAAATGTACGATCTGTCATTACGTCATTACGAAATAAATGAAGAATCTGGAGGTTTTCTCCGGTTTTTACTATTTATTGACACTTTTCGCTCTTTCTCGTGAACTGTGGCTCCCAGACCTCAAGTAATGCAAAACCTGAAGGTCCTCGGTTGATTCCAAGACACCAAAACTGGCAAATTATTGAATTTTAGAAAACTAAAACTTGATTTGTACTACTTCTTTCTTACCGATTGCGTCAACGTAGAAGCTTCTGTTTTGTTGCTTGTAGTGCCACTGCATTCCTCAGCACACGACATAAGTTTCCAGACGATATATGTAACCATTTCTGAGAGAATAGCGACAAATGTACGATCTGTCATTACGTCATTACGAAATAAATGAAGAATCTGGAGGTTTTCTCCGGTTTTTACTATTTATTGACACTTTTCGCTCTTTCTCGTGAACTGTGGCTCCCAGACCTCAAGTAAAGCAAAACCTGAAGGTCCTCGGTTGATTCCAAGACACCAAAACTGGCAAATTATTGAATTTTAGAAAACTAAAACTTGAATTGTACTACTTCTTTCTTACCGATTGCGTCAACGTAGAAGCTTCTGTTTAGTTGCTTGTAGTGCGACTGCATTCCTCAGCACACGACATAAGTTTCCAGACGATATATGTAAATATTTCCGAGAGAATAGCGACAAATGTACGATCTGTCATTGCGTCATTACGAAATAAATGAAGAATCTGGAGGTTTTCTCCGGTTTTTACTATTTATTGACACTTTTCGCTCTTTCTCGTGAACTGTGGCTCCCAGACCCCAAGTAATGCAAAACCTGAAGGTCCTCGGTTGATTCCAAGACACCAAAACTGGCAAATTGTTCAATTTTAGAAAACTAAAGCTTGATTTTTACTACTTCTTTCTTACCGATTGCGTCATCGTAGAAGCTTCTGTTTTGGTGCTTGTTGTGCCACTGCATTCCTCAGCACACGACATAAGTTTCCAGACGATATATGTAAACATTTCTGAGAGAATAGCGACAAATGTACGATCTGTCATTACGCCATAACGAAATAAATGAAGAATCTGGAGGTTTTCTCCGGTTTTTACTATTTATTGACACTTTTCGCTCTTTCTCGTGAACTGTGGCTCTCAGACCTCAAGTAAAGCAAAACCTGAAGGTCCTCGGTTGATTCCAATTCACCAAAACTGGCAAATTATTGAATTTTAGAAAACTAAAACTTGATTTGTACTACTTCTTTCTTACCGATTGCGTCAACGTAGAAGCTTCTGTTTAGTTGCTTGTAGTGCCACTGCATTCCTCAGCACACGACATAAGTTTCCAGACGATATATGTAAACATTTCTGAGAGAATAGCGACAAATGTACGATCTGTCATTACGTCATAACGAAATAAATGAAGAATCTGGAGGTTTTCTCCGGTTTTTACTATTTATTGACACTTTTCGCTCTTTCTCGTGAACTGTGGCTCCCAGACCTCAAGTAATACAAATCCTGAAGGTCCTCGGTTGATTCCAAGGCACCAAAACTGGCAAATTATTGAATTTTAGAAAACTAAAACTTGATTTGTACTACTCCTTTCTTACCGATTGCGTCAACGTAGAAGCTTCTGTTTTGTTGCTTGTAGTGCCACTGCATTCCTCAGCACACGACATAAGTTTCCAGACGATATATGTAAACATTTCTGAGAGAATAGCGACAAATGTACGATCTGTCATTACGTCATTACGAAATAAATGAAGAATCTGGAGGTTTTCTCCGGTTTTTACTATTTATTGACACTTTTCGCTCTTTCTCGTGAACTGTGGCTCCCAGACCTCAAGTAATGCAAAACCAGAAGGTCCTCTGTTGATTGAAAGGCACCAAAACTGGCAAATTATTGAATTTTAGAAAACTAAAACTTGATTTGTACTACTTCTTTCTTACCGATTGCGTCAACGTAGAAGCTTCTGTTTTAAGGCTTGTAGTGCCACTGCATTCCTCAGCACACGACATAAGATTCCACACGATATATGTAAACATTTCTGAGAGAATAGCGACAAATGTACGGTCATTACGTCATTACGAAATAAATGAAGAATCTGGAGGTTTTCTCCGGTTTTCACTATTTATTGACACTTTTCGCTCTTTCTCGTGAACTGTGGCTCCCAGACCTCACGTAATGCAAAGCCTGAAGGTCCTCGGTTGATTGAAAGGCACCAAAACTTGCAAATTATTGAATTTTAGAAAACTAAAACTTGATATCTACTACTTCTTTCTTACCGATTGCGTCAACGTAGAAGCTTCTGTTTAGTTGCTTGTAGTGCCACTGCATTCCTCAGCACACGACATGTTTCCAGACGATATATGTAAACATTTCTGAGAGAATAGCGACAAATGTACGATCTGCCATTACGTCATTACGAAATAAATGAAGAATCTGGAGGTTTTCTCCGGTTTTTACTATTTATTGACACTTTTCGCTCTTTCTCGTGAACTGTGGCTCCCAGACCTCAAGTAATGCAAAACCTGAAGGTCCTCGGTTGATTCCAAGACACCAAAACTGGCAAATTATTGAATTTTAGAAAACTAAAACTTGATTTGTACTACTTCTTTCTTACCGATTGCGTCACCGTAGAAGCTTCTGTTTTATTGCTTGTAGTGCCACTGCATTCCTCAGCACACGACATAAGTTTCCAGACGATATATGTAAACATTTCTGAGAGAATAGCGACAAATGTACGATCTGTCATTACGTCATAACGAAATAAATGAAGAATCTGGAGGTTTTCTCCGGTTTTTACTATTTATTGACACTTTTCGCTCTTTCTCGTGAACTGTGGCTCCCAGACCTCAAGTAATACAAAACCTGAAGGTCCTCGGTTGATTATAAGGCACCAAAACTGGCAAATTATTGAATTTTAGAAAACTAAAACTTGATTTGTACTACTCCTTTCTTACCGATTGCGTCAACGTAGAAGCTTCTGTTTTGTTGCTTGTAGTGCCACTGCATTCCTCAGCACACGACATAAGTTTCCAGACGATATATGTAAACATTTCTGAAAGAATAGCGACAAATGTACTATCTGCCATTACGTCATTACGAAATAAATGAAGAATCTGGAGGTTTTCTCCGGTTTTTACTATTTATTGACACTTTTCGCTCTTTCTCGTGAACTGTGGCTCCCAGACCTCAAGTAATGCAAAACCTGAAGGTCCTCGGTTGATTGAAAGGCACCAAAACTGGCAAATAATTGAATTTTAGAAAACTAAAACTTGATTTGTACTACTTCTTTCTTACCGATTGCGTCAACGTAGAAGCTTCTGTTTTGTGGCTTGTAGTGCCACTGCATTCCTCAGCACACGACATAAGTTTCCAGACGATATATGTAAACATTTCTGAGAGAATAGCGACAAATGTACGATCTGTCATTACGTCATAACGAAATAAATGAAGAATCTGGAGGTTTTCTCCGGTTTTTACTATTTATTGACACTTTTCGCTCTTTCTCGTGAACTGTGGCTCCCAGACCTCACGTAATGCAAAGCCTGAAGGTCCTCGGTTGATTGAAAGGCACCAAAACTTGCAAATTATTGAATTTTAGAAAACTAAAACTTGATTTGTACTACTTCTTTCTTACCGATTGCGTCAACTTAGAAGCTACTGTTTTGTTGCTTTTAGTGCCACGGCATTCCTCAGCACACGACATAAGTTTCCAGACGATATATGTAAACATTTCTGAGAGAATAGCGACAAATGTACGATCTGTCATTACGTCATTACGAAATAAATGAAGAATCTGGAGGTTTTCTCCGGTTTTTACTATTTATTGACACTTTTCGCTCTTTCTCGTGAACTGTGGCTCTCAGACCTCAAGTAATGCAAAAGCTGAAGGTCCTCGGTTGATTCCAGGGCACCAAAACTGGCAAATTATTGAATTTTAGAAAACTAAAATTTGATTTGTACTACTACTTTCTTACCGATTTCGTCAAAGTAGAAGCTTCTGTTTTGTTGCTTGTAGTGCCACTGCATTCCTCAGCACACGACATAAGTTTCCAGACGATATATGTAAACATTTCTGAGAGAATAGCGACAAATGTACGATCTGTCATTACGTCATAACGAAATAAATGAAGAATCTGGAGGTTTTCTCCGGTTTTTACTATTTATTGACACTTTTCGCTCTTTCTCGTGAACTGTGGCTCTCAGACCTCAAGTAATGCAAAACCAGAAGGTCCTCGGTTGATTCCAAGGCACCAAAACTGGCAAATTATTGAATTTTAGAAAACTAAAACTTGATTTGTACTACTTCTTTCTTACCGATTGCGTCAACGTAGAAGCTTCTGTTTTGTGGCTTGTAGTGCCACTGCATTCCTCAGCGCACGACATAAGTTTTCAGAAGATATATATAAACATTTCTGAGAGAATACCGACAAATGTACGATCTGTCATTACGTCATTACGAAAAAAAATGACGAATCTGGAGGTTTTCTCCGGTTTTTACTATTTATTGACACTTTTCGCTCTTTCTCGTGAACTGTGGCTCTCAGACCTCAAGTAAAGCAAAACCTGAAGGTCCTCGGTTGATTCCAATTCACCAAAACTGGCAAATTATTGAATTTTAGAAAACTAAAACTTGATTTGTACTACTTCTTTCTTACCGATTGCGTCAACGTAGAAGCTTCTGTTTAGTTGCTTGTAGTGCCACTGCATTCCTCAGCACACGACATAAGTTTCCAGACGATATATGTAAACATTTCTGAGAGAATAGCGACAAATGTACGCTCTGCCATTACGTCATTACAAAATAAATGTAGAATCTGGAGGTTTTCTCCGGTTTTTACTATTTATTGACACTTTTCGCTCTTTCTCGTGAACTGTGGCTCCCAGACCTCAAGTAATGCAAAACCTGAAGGTCCTCGGTTGATTGAAAGGCACCAAATTGGCAAATTATTGAATTTTAGAAAACTAAAACTTGATTTGTACTACTTCTTTCTTACCGATTGCGTCACCGTAGAAGCTTCTGTTTTGTTGCTTGTAGTGCCACTGCATTCCTCAGCACACGACATAAGTTTCCAGACGATATATGTAAACATTTCTGAGAGAATAGCGACAAATGTACGATCTGTCATTACGTCATAACGAAATAAATGAAGAATCTGGAGGTTTTCTCCGGTTTTTACTATTTATTGACACTTTTCGCTCTTTCTCGTGAACTGTGGCTCCCAGACCTCAAGTAATACAAATCCTAAAGGTCCTCGGTTGATTCCAAGGCACCAAAACTGGCAAATTATTGAATTTTAGAAAACTAAAACTTGATTTGTACTACTCCTTTCTTACCGATTGCGTCAACGTAGAAGCTTCTGTTTTGTTGGTTGTAGTGCCACTGCATTCCTCAGCACACGACATAAGTTTCCAGACGATATATGTAAACATTTCTGAGAGAATAGCGACAAATGTACGATCTGTCATTACGTCATTACGAAATAAATGAAGAATCTGGAGGTTTTCTCCGGTTTTTACTATTTATTGACACTTTTCGCTCTTTCTCGTGAACTGTGGCTGCCAGACCTCAAGTAATGCAAAACCTAAAGGTCCTCTGTTGATTGAAAGGCACCAAAACTGGCAAATTATTGAATTTTAGAAAACTAAAACTTGATTTGTACTACTTCTTTCTTACCGATTGCGTCAACGTAGAAGCTTCTGTTTTGTGGCTTGTAGTGCCACTGCATTCCTCAGCACACGACATAAGATTCCAGACGATATATGTAAACATTTCTGAGAGAATAGCGACAAATGTACGGTCATTACGTCATTACGAAATAAATGAAGAATCTGGAGGTTTTCTCCGGTTTTCACTATTTATTGACACTTTTCGCTCTTTCTCGAGAACTGTGGCTCCCAGACCTCACGTAATGCAAAGCCTGAAGGTCCTCGGTTGATTGAAAGGCAACAAAACTTGCAAATTATTGAATTTTAGAAAACTAAATCTTGATTTCTACTACTTCTTTCTTACCGATTGCGTCAACGTAGAAGCTTCTGTTTAGTTGCTTGCAGTGCCACTGCATTCCTCAGCACACGACATAAGTTTCCAGACGATATATGTAAACATTTCTGAGAGAATAGCGACAAATGTACGATCTGCCATTGCGTCATTACGAAATAAATGAAGAATCTGGAGGTTTTCTCCGGTTTTTACTATTTATTGACACTTTTCGCTCTTTCTCGTGAACTGTGGCTCCCAGACCTCAAGTAATGCAAAACCTGAAGGTCCTCGGTTGATTGAAAGGCACCAAAACTGGCAAATTATTGAATTTTAGAAAACTAAAACTTGATTTGTACTACTTCTTTCTTACCGATTGCGTCACCGTAGAAGCGTCTGTTTTATTGCTTGTAGTGCCACTGCATTCCTCAGCACACGACATAAGTTTCCAGACGATATATGTAAACATTTCTGAGAGAATAGCGACAAATGTACGATCTGTCATTACGTCATAACGAAATAAATGAAGAATCTGGAGGTTTTCTCCGGTTTTTACTATTTATTGACACTTTTCGCTCTTTCTCGTGAACTGTGGCTCCCAGACCTCAAGTAATACAAAACCTGAAGGTCCTCGGTTGATTATAAGGCACCAAAACTGGCAAATTATTGAATTTTAGAAAACTAAAACTTGATTTGTACTACTCCTTTCTTACCGATTCCGTCAACGTAGAAGCTTCTGTTTTGTTGCTTGTAGTGCCACTGCATTCCTCAGCACACGACATAAGTTTCCAGACGATATATGTAAACATTTCTGAAAGAATAGCGACAAATGTACGATCTGCCATTACGTCATTACGAAATAAATGAAGAATCTGGAGGTTTTCTCCGGTTTTTACTATTTATTGACACTTTTCGCTCTTTCTCGTGAACTGTGGCTCCCAGACCTCAAGTAATGCAAAACCTGAAGGTCCTCGGTTGATTGAAAGGCACCAAAACTGGCAAATAATTGAATTTTAGAAAACTAAAACTTGATTTGTACTACTTCTTTCTTACCGATTCCGTCAACGTAGAAGCTTCTGTTTTGTTGCTTGTAGTGCCACTGCATTCCTCAGCGCACGACATAAGTTTTCAGAAGATATTTATAAACATTTCTGAGAGAATAGCGACAAATGTACGATCTGTCATTACGTCATTACGAAAAAAAATGACGAATCTGGAGGTTTTCTCCGGTTTTTACTATTTATTGACACTTTTCGCTCTTTCTCGTGAACTGTGGGTCCCAGACCTCAAGTAAGGCAAAACCTGAAGGTCCTCGGTTGATTCCAAGACACCAAATTGGCAAATTATTGAATTTTAGAAAACTAAAACTTGATTTCTACTACTACTTTCTTACCGATTTCGTCAAAGTAGAAGCTTCTGTTTTGTTGCTTGTAGTGCCACTGCATTCCTCAGCACACGACATAAGTTTCCAGACGATATATGTAAACATTTCTGAGAGAATAGCGACAAATGTACGATCTGTCATTACGTCATTACGAAATAAATGAAGAATCTGGAGGTTTTTTCCGGTTTTTACTATTTATTGACACTTTTCGCTCTTTCTCGTGAACTGTGGCTCTCAGACCTCAAGTAATGCAAAAACAGAAGGTCCTCGGTTGATTCCAAGGCACCAAAACTGGCAAATTATTGAATTTTAGAAAACTAAAACTTGATTTGTACTACTTCTTTCTTACCGATTGCGTCAACGTAGAAGCTTCTGTTTTGTGGCTTGTAGTGCCACTGCATTCCTCAGCGCACGACATAAGTTTTCAGAAGATATATATAAACATTTCTGAGAGAATAGCGACAAATGTACGATCTGTCGTTACGTCATTACGAAAAAAAATGACGAATCTGGAGGTTTTCTCCGGTTTTTACTATTTATTGACACTTTTCGCTCTTTCTCGTGAACTGTGGGTCCCAGACCTCAAGTAAGGCAAAACCTGAAGGTCCTCGGTTGATTCCAAGACACCAAATTGGCAAATTATTGAATTTTAGAAAACTAAAACTTGATTTGTACTACTTCTTTCTTACTGATTGCGTCAACATAGAAACTTCTGTTTTGTTGCTTGTAGTGCCACTGCATTCCTCAGCACACGACATAAGTTTCCAGACGATATATGTAAACATTTCTGAGAGAATAGCGACAAATCTACGATCTGTCAATACGTCATATCGAAATAAATGAAGAATCTGGAGGTTTTCTCCGGTTTTTACTATTTATTGACACTTTTCGCTCTTTCTCGTGAACTGTGGCTCCCAGACCTCAAGTAATGCAAAACCTGAAGGTCCTCGGTTGATTCCAAGACACCGAAACTGGCAAATTATTGAATTTTAGAAAACTAAATCTTAATTTGTACTACTTCTTTCTTACCGATTGCGTAAACGTAGAAGCTTCTGTTTTGTCGCTTGTAGTGCCACTGCATTCCTCAGCACACGACATAAGTTTCCAGACGATATATGTAAACATTTCTGAGAGAATAGCGACAAATGTACGATCTGTCAATACGTCATTGCGAAATAAATGAAGAATCTGGAGGTTTCCTCCGGTTTTTACTATTTATTGACACTTTTCACTCTATCTCGTGAACTGTGGCTCCCAGACCTCAAGTAATGCAAAACCTGAAGGTCCTAGGTTGATTCCAAGGCACCAAAACTGGCAAATTATTGAATTTTAGAAAACTAAAACTTGATTTGTACTTCTTTCTTACCGATTGCGTCAAAGTAGAAGCTTCTGTTTTGTTGCTTGTAGTGCCACTGCATTCCTCAGCACACGACATAAGTTTCCAGACGATATATGTAAACATTTCTGAGAGAATAGCGACAAATGTACGATCTGTCATTACGTCATTACGAAATAAATGAAGAATTTGGAGGTTTTCTCCGGTTTTTACTATTTATTGACACTTTTCGCTCTTTCTCGTGAACTGTGGCTCCCAGACCTCAAGTAATGCAAAACCTGAGGGTCCTCGGTTGATTCCAAAGCATCAAAACTGGCAAATTATTGAATTTTAGAAAACTAAAACTTGATTTGTACTACTTCTTTCTTACCGATTTCGTCAAAGTAGAAGCTTCTGTTTTGTTGCTTGTAGTGCCACTGCATTCCTCAGCACACGACATAAGTTTCCAGACGATATATGTAAACATTTCTGAGAGAATAGCGACAAATGTACGATCTGTCATTACGTCATTACGAAATAAATGAAGAATCTGGAGGTTTTCTCCGGTTTTTACTATTTATTGACACTTTTCGCTCTTTCTTGTGTACTGTGGCTCTCAGACCTCAAGTAATGGAAAACCTGAAGGTCCTCGGTTGATTCCAAGGCACCAAAACTGGCAAATAATTGAATTTTAGAAAACTAAAACTTGATTTGTACTACTTCTTTCTTACCGATTGCGTCAACGTCGAAACTTCTGTTATGTTGCTTGTAGTGCCACTGCATTCCTCAGCACACGACATAAGTTTTCAGAAGATATATGTAAACATTTCTGAGAGAATAGCGACAAATGTACGATCTGTCATTACGTCATTACGAAAAAAAATGACGAATCTGGAGGTTTTCTCCAGTTTTTACTATTTATTGACACTTTTCGCTCTTTCTCGTGAACTGGGGGTCCCAGACCTCAAGTAATGCAAAACCTGAAGGTCCTCGGTTGATTCCAAGACACCAAAACTGGCAAATTATTGAATTTTAGAAAACTAAAACTTGATTTGTACTACTTCTTTCTAACCAATTGCGTCAACGTAGAAGCTTCTGTTTAGTTGCTTGTAGTGCCACTGCATTCCTCAGCACACGACATAAGTTTCCAGACGAAATATGTAAACATTTCTGCGAGAATAGCGACAAATGTACGATCTGTCATTACGTCATTACGAAATAAATGATGAATCTGGAGGTTTTCTCCGGTTTTTACTATTTATTGACATTTTTCGCTCTTTCTCGTGAACTGTGGCTCCCAGACCTCAAGTAATGCAAAACCTGAACGTCCTCGGTTGATTCCAAGCCACCAAAACTGGCAAATTATTGAATTTTAGAAAACTAAAACTTGATTTGTACTACTTCTTTCTTACCGATTGCGTCAACGTAGAAGCTTCTGTTTTGTTGTTTGTAGTGCCACTGCATTTCTCAGCACACGACATAAGTTTCCAGACAATATATGTAAACATTTCTGAGAGATTAGCGACAAATGTACGATCTGCCATTACGTCATTACGAAATAAATGAAGGATCTGGAGGTTTTCTCCGGTTTTTACTATTTATTGACACTTTTCGCTCTTTCTCGTGAACTGTGGCTCCCAGACCTCAAGTAATGCAAAACCTGAAGGTCCTCGGTTGATTGAAAGGCACCAAAACTGGCAAATTATTGAATTTTAGAAAACTAAATCTTGATTTGTACTACTTCTTCCTTACCGATTGCGTCAACGTAGAAGCTTCTGTTTTGTTTCTTGTAGTGCCACTGCATTCCTCAGCACACGACATAAGTTTCCAGACGATATATGTAAACATTTCTGAGAGAATAGCGACAAATGTACGATCTGTCAATACGTCATAACGAAATAAATGAAGAATCTGGAGGTTTTCTTCGGTTTTTACTATTTATTGACACTTTCCGCTCTTTCTCGTGAACTGTGGCTCGCAGACCTCAAGTAATGCAAAACCTGAAGGTCCTCGGTTGATTCCAAGCCACCAAAACTGGCAAATTATTGAATTTTAGAAAACTAAAACTTGATTTGTACTACTTCTTTCTTACCGATTGCGTCAACATAGAACCTTCTGTTTTGTTGCTTGTAGTGCCACTGCATTCCTCAGCATACGACATAAGTTTCCAGACGATATATGTAAACATTTCTGAGAGAATAGCGACAAATGTACGACCTGTCATTACGTCATTACGAAATAAATGAATAATCTGGAGGTTTTCTCCGGTTTTTACTATTTATTGACACTTTTCGCTCTTTCTCGCGAACTGTGGCTCCCAGACCTCAAGTAATGCAAAACCTGAAGGTCCTCGGCTGATTGAAAGGCACCAAAACTGGCAAATTGTTGAATTTTAGAAAACTAAAACTTGATTTGTACTACTTCTTTCTTACCGATTGCGTCAACGTAGAAGCTTCTGTTTTGTGGCTTGTAGTGCCACTGCATTCCTCAGCACACGACATAAGTTTCCAGACGATATATGTAAACATTTCTGAGAGAATAGCGACAAATGTACGATCTGTCATTACGTCATTACGAAATAAATGAAGAATCTGGAGGTTTTCTCCGGTTTTTACTATTTATTGACACTTTTCGCTCTTTCTCGTGAACTGTGGCTCCCAGACCTCATGTAATGCAAAACCTGAAGGGTCTCGGTTGATTCCAAGGCACCAAAACTGGCAAATTATTGAATTTTAGAAAAGTAAAACTTGATTTGTACTACTTCTTTCTTACCGATTTCGTCAAAGTAGAAGCTTCTGTTTTGTTGCTTGTAGTGCCACTGCATTCCTCAGCACACGACATAAGTTTCCAGACGATATATGTAAACATTTCTGGGAGAATAGCGACAAATGTACGATCTGTCATTACGTAATTACGAAATAAATGAAGAATCTGGAGGTTTTCTCCGGTTTTTACTATTTATTGACACTTTTCGCTCCATCTCGTGAACTGTGGCTCTCAGACCTCAAGTAATGCAAAACCTGAAGGTCCTCGGTTGATTCCAAGGCACCAAAACTGGCAAATTAATGAATTTTAGAAAACTAAAACTTGATTTGTACTACTTGTTTCATACCGATTGTGTCAACGTAGAAGCTTCTGTTTTCTTGCTTGTAGTGCCACTGCATTCCTCAGCACACGACATAAGTTTCCAGACGATATATGTAAACATTTCTGGGAGAATAGCGACAAATGTACGATCTGTCATTACGTCATTACGAAATAAATGATGAATCTGGAGGTTTTCTCCGGTTTTTACTATTTATTGACACTTTTCGGTCTTTCTCGTGAACTGTGGCTCCCAGACCTCAAGTAATGCAAAACGTGAAGGTCCTCGGTTGATTCCAAGGCACCAAAACTGGCAAATTATTGAATTTTAGAAAACTAAAACTTGATTTGTACTACTTCTTTCTTACCGATTGCGTCAACGTAGAAGCTTCTGTTATGTTGCTTGTAGTGCCACTGCATTCCTCAGCACACGACATAAGATTTCAGAAGATATATGTAAACATTTCTGAGAGAATAGTGACAAATGTACGATCTGTCATTACGTCATTACGAAAAAAAATGAAGAATCTGGAGGTTTTCTCCGGTTTTTACTATTTATTGACACTTTTCGCTCTTTCTCGTGAACTGTGGGTCCCAGACCTCAAGTAATGCAAAACCTGAAGGTCCTCGGTTGGTTCCAAGACACCAAAACTGGCAATTTATTGAATTTTAGAAAACTAAAACTTGATTTGTACTACTTCTTTCTTACCGATTGCTTCAACGTAGAAGCTTCTGTTTTGTTGTTTGTAGTGCCACTGCATTTCTCAGCACACGACATAAGTTTCCAGACGATATATGTAAACATTTCTGAGAGAATAGCGACAAATGTACGATCTGTCATTACGTCATTACGAAATAAATGAAGAATCTGGAGGTTTTCTCCGGTTTTTACTATTTATTGACACTTTTCGCTCTTTCTCGTGAACTGTGGCTCCCAGACCTCAAATAATGCAAAACCGGAAGGTCCTCGGTTGATTGAAAGGCACCAAAACAGGCAAATTATTGAATTTTAGAAAACTAAAACTTGATTTGTACTACTTCTTTCTTACCGATTGCGTCAACATAGAAGCTTCTGTTTTGTTGCTTGTAGTGCCACTACATTCCTCAGCACACGACATAAGTTTCCAGACGATATATGTAAACATTTCTGAGAGAATAGTGACAAATGTACGATCTGTCATTACGTCATTACGAAATAAATGAAGAATCTGGAGGTTTTCTCCGGTTTTTAGTATTTATTGACACTTTTCGCTCTTTCTCGTGAACTGTGGCTCCCAGACCTCAACTAATGCAAAACCTGAAGCTCATCGGTTGATTCCAAGACACCAAAACTGGCAAAGTATTGAATTTTAGATAACTAAAACTTGATTTGTACTACTCCTTTCTTACCGATTGCGTCAACGTAGAAGCTTCTGTTTTGTTGTTTGTAGTGCCACTGCATTTCTCAGCACACGACATAAGTTTCCAGACGATATATGTAAAAATTTCTGAGAGAATAGCGACAAATGTACGATCTGCCATTACGTCAATACGAAATAAATGAAGAATCTGGACTTTTTCTCCGGTTTTTACTATTTATTGACACTTTTCGCTCTTTCTCGTGAACTGTGGCTCCCAGACCTCAAGTAATGCAAAACCTGAAGGTCCTCGGTTGATTCCAAGACACCAAACCTGGCAAATTATTGAATTTTAGAAAACTAAAACTTGATTTGTACTACTTCTTTCTTACCGATTGCGTCAACGTAGAAGCTTCTGTTTTGTTGTTTGTACTGCCACTGCATTCCTGAGCACACGACATAAGTTTCCAGACGATATATGTAAACATTTCTGAGAGAATAGCGACAAATGTACGATCTGTCATTACGTCATTACGAAATAAATGAAGAATCTGGAGGTTTTCTCCGGTTTTTACTATTTATTGACACTTTTCGCTCTTTCTCGCGAACTGTGGCTCCCAGACCTCAAGTAATGCAAAACCTGAAGGTCCTCGGTTGATTCCAAGGGACCAAAACTGGCAAATTATTGAATTTTAGAAAACTAAAACTTGATTTGTACTACTTCTTTCTTACCGATTGCGTCAACGTAGAAGCTTCTGTTTTGTTGCTTGTAGTGCCACTGCATTCCTCAGCACACGACATAAGTTTCCAGACGATATATGTAAACATTTCTGAGAGAATAGCGACAAATGTACGATCTGTCATTACGTCATAACGAAATAAATGAAGAATCTGGTGGTTTTCTCCGATTTTTACTATTTATTGACACTTTTCGCTCTTTCTCGTGAACTGTGGCTCCCAGACCTCAAGTAATGCAAAACCTGAAGGTCCTCGGTTGATTCCAAGACACCAAAACTGGAAAATTATTGAATTTTAGAAAACTAAATCTTGATTTGTACTACTTCTTTCTTACCGATTGCGTCAACGTAGAAGCTCTTGTTTTGTTGTTTGTAGTGCCACTGCGTTCCTGAGCACACGACATAAGTTTCCAGACGATATATGTAAACATTTCTGAGAGAATAGCGACAAATGTACGACCTGTCATTATGTCATTACGAAATAAATGAAGAATCTGGAGGTTTTCTCCGGTTTTTACTATTTATTGACACTTTTCGCTCTTTCTCGTGAACTGTGGCTCCCAGACCTCAAATAATGCAAAACCGGAAGGTCCTCGGTTGATTGAAAGGCACCAAAACAGGCAAATTATTGAATTTTAGAAAACTAAAACTTGATTTGTACTACTTCTTTCTTACCGATTGCGTCAACATAGAAGCTTCTGTTTTGTTGCTTGTAGTGCCACTACATTCCTCAGCACACGACATAAGTTTCCAGACGATATATGTAAACATTTCTGAGAGAATAGCGACAAATGTACGATCTGCCATTACGTCATTACGAAATAAATGAAGAATCTGGAGGTTTTCTCCGGTTTTTACTATTTATTGACAATTTTCGCTCTTTCTCGTGAACTGTGGCTCCCAGACCTCAAGTAATGCAAAACTTGAAGGTCCTCGGTTGATTGAATGGCACCAAAACTGGCAAATTATTGAATTTTAGAAAACTAAAACTTGATTTGTACTACTTCTTTCTTACCGATTGCGTCAACGTAGAAGCTTCTGTTTTGTTGCTTGTAGTGCCACTGCATTCCTCAGCACACGACATAAGTTTCCAGACGATATATGTAAACATTTCTGAGAGGACAGCGACAAATGTACGATCTGTCATTACGGCATAACGAAATAAATGAAGAATCTGGAGGTTTTCTCCGGTTTTTACTATTTATTGACACTTTTCGCTCTTTCTCGTGAACTGTGGCTCCCAGACCTCAAGTAATGTAAAACCTGAAGGTCCTCGGTTGATTCCAAGGCACCAAAACTGGCAAATTATTGAATTTTAGAAATCTAAAACTTGATTTGTACTACTTCTTTCTTACCGATTGCGTCAACGTAGAAGCTTCTGTTTTGTTGCTTGTAGTGCCACTGCATTCCTCAGCACACGACATAAGTTTCCAGACGATATATGTAAACAATTCTGAGAGAATAGCGACAAATGTACGATCTGTCATTACGTCATTACGAAATAAATGAAGAATCTGGAGGTTTTCTCCGGTTTTTACTATTTATTGACACTTTTCGCTCTTTCTCGTGAACTGTGGCTCCCAGACCTCAAGTAATGCAAAACCTGAAGGTCCTCGGTTGATTCCAAGACACCGAAACTGGCAAATTATTGAATTTTAGAAAACTAAAACTTAATTTGTGCTACTTCTTTCTTACCGATTGCGTCAACGTAGAAGCCTCTGTTTTGTCGCTTGTAGTGCCACTGCATTCCTCAGCACACGACATAAGTTTCCAGACGATATATGTAAACATTTCTGAGAGAATAGCGACAAATGTACGATCTGTCAATACGTCATTACGAAATAAATGAAGAATCTGGAGGTTTTCTCCGGTTTTTACTATTTATTGACACTTTTCGCTCTTTCCCGTGAACTGTGGCTCCCAGACCTCAAGTAATACAAAACCTGAAGGTCCTCGGTTGATTCCAAGGCACCAAAACTGGCAAATTATTGAATTTTAGAAAACTAAAACTTGATTTGTACTACTTCTTTCTTACCGATTGCGTCAACGTAGAAGCTTCTGTTTTGTTGTTTGTACTGCCACTGCATTCCTGAGCACACGACATAAGTTTCCGGACGATATATGTAAACATTTCTGAGAGAATAGCGACAAATGTACGATCTGTCATTACGTCATTACGAAATAAATGAAGAATCTGGAGGTTTTCTCCGGTTTTTACTATTTATTGACACTTTTCGCTCTTTCTCGCGAACTGTGGCTCCTAGACCTCAAGTAATGCAAAACCTGAAGGTCCTCGGTTGATTCCAAGGCACCAAAACTGGCAAATTATTGAATTTTAGAAAACTAAAACTTGATTTGTACTTCTTTCTTACCGACTGCGTCAACGTAGAAGCTTCTGTTTTGTTGCTTGTAGTGCCACTGCATTCCTCAGCACACGACATAAGTTTCCAGACGATATATGTAAACATTTCTGAGAGAATAGCGACAAATGTACGATCTGTCATTACGTCATTACGAAATAAATGAAGAATCTGGAGGTTTTCTCCGGTTTTTACTATTTATTGACACTTTTCGCTCTTTCTCGTGAACTGTGGCTCCCAGACCTCAAGTAATGCAAAACCTGAAGGTCCTCGGTTGATTCCAAGACACCGAAACTGGCAAATTATTGAATTTTAGAAAACTAAAACTTAATTTGTGCTACTTCTTTCTTACCGATTGCGTCGACGTAGAAGCCTCTGTTTTGTCGCTTGTAGTGCCACTGCATTCCTCAGCACACGACATAAGTTTCCAGACGATATATGTAAACATTTCTGAGAGAATAGCGACAAATGTACGATCTGTCAATACGTCATTACGAAAAAAATGAAGAATCTGGAGGTTTTCTCCGGTTTTTACTATTTATTGACACTTTTCGCTCTTTCCCGTGAACTGTGGCTCCCAGACCTCAAGTAATACAAAACCTGAAGGTCCTCGGTTGATTCCAAGGCACCAAAACTGGCAAATTATTGAATTTTAGAAAACTAAATCTTGATTTGTACTACTTCTTCCTTACCGATTGCGTCAACGTAGAAGCTTCTGTTTTGTTGCTTGTAGTGCCACTGCATTCCTCAGCACACGACATAAGTTTCCAAACGATATATGTAAACATTTCTGAGAGAATAGCGACAAATGTACGATCTGTCATTACGTCATAACGAAATAAATGAAGAATCTGGAGGTTTTCTCCGGTTTTTACTATTTATTGACACTTTTCGCTCTTTCTCGTGAACTGTGGCTCCCAGACCTCAAGTAATGCAAAACCTGAAGGTCCTCGGTTGATTCCAAGACACCAAACCTGGCAAATTATTGAATTTTAGAAAACTCAAACTTGATTTGTACTACTTCTTTCTTACCGATTGCGTCAACGTAGAAGCTTCTGTTTTGTTGTTTGTACTGCCACTGCATTCCTGAGCACACGACATAAGTTTCCAGACGATATATGTAAACATTTCTGAGAGAATAGCGACAAATGTACGATCTGTCATTACGTCATTACGAAATAAATGAAGAATCTGGAGGTTTTCTCCGGTTTTTACTATTTATTGACACTTTTCGCTCTTTCTCGCGAACTGTGGCTCCCAGACCTCAAGTAATGCAAAACCTGAAGGTCCTCGGTTGATTCCAAGGGACCAAAACTGGCAAATTATTGAATTTTAGAAAACTAAAACTTGATTTGTACTACTTCTTTCTTACCGATTGCGTCAACGTAGAAGCTTCTGTTTTGTTGCTTGTAGTGCCACTGCATTCCTCAGCACACGACATAAGTTTCCAGACGATATATGTAAACATTTCTGAGAGAATAGCGACAAATGTACGATCTGTCATTACGTCATAACGAAATAAATGAAGAATCTGGTGGTTTTCTCCGATTTTTACTATTTATTGACACTTTTCGCTCTTTCTCGTGAACTGTGGCTCCCAGACCTCAAGTAATGCAAAACCGGAAGGTCCTCGGTTGATTGAAAGGCACCAAAACTGGAAAATTATTGAATTTTAGAAAACTAAAACTTGATTTGTACTACTTCTTTCTTACCGATTGCGTCAACGTAGAAGCTCTTGTTTTGTTGTTTGTAGTGCCACTGCGTTCCTGAGCACACGACATAAGTTTCCAGACGATATATGTAAACATTTCTGAGAGAATAGCGACAAATGTACGATCTGTCATTACGTCATTACGAAATAAATGAAGAATCTGGAGGTTTTCTCCGGTTTTTACTATTTATTGACACTTTTCGCTCTTTCTCGTGAACTGTGGCTCCCAGACCTCAAATAATGCAAAACCGGAAGGTCCTCGGTTGATTGAAAGGCACCAAAACAGGCAAATTATTGAATTTTAGAAAACTAAAACTTGATTTGTACTACTTCTTTCTTACCGATTGCGTCAACATAGAAGCTTCTGTTTTGTTGCTTGTAGTGCCACTACATTCCTCAGCACACGACATAAGTTTCCAGACGATATATGTAAACATTTCTGAGAGAATAGCGACAAATGTACGATCTGCCATTACGTCATTACGAAATAAATGAAGAATCTGGAGGTTTTCTCCGGTTTTTACTATTTATTGACAATTTTCGCTCTTTCTCGTGAACTGTGGCTCCCAGACCTCAAGTAATGCAAAACTTGAAGGTCCTCGGTTGATTGAATGGCACCAAAACTGGCAAATTATTGAATTTTAGAAAACTAAAACTTGATTTGTACTACTTCTTTCTTACCGATTGCGTCAACGTAGAAGCTTCTGTTTTGTTGCTTGTAGTGCCACTGCATTCCTCAGCACACGACATAAGTTTCCAGACGATATATGTAAACATTTCTGAGAGGACAGCGACAAATGTACGATCTGTCATTACGGCATAACGAAATAAATGAAGAATCTGGAGGTTTTCTCCGGTTTTTACTATTTATTGACACTTTTCGCTCTTTCTCGTGAACTGTGGCTCCCAGACCTCAAGTAATGTAAAACCTGAAGGTCCTCGGTTGACTCCAAGGCACCAAAACTGGCAAATTATTGAATTTTAGAAATCTAAAACTTGATTTGTACTACTTCTTTCTTACCGATTGCGTCAACGTAGAAGCTTCTGTTTTGTTGCTTGTAGTGCCACTGCATTCCTCAGCACACGACATAAGTTTCCAGACGATATATGTCAACAATTCTGAGAGAATAGCGACAAATGTACGATCTGTCATTACGTCATTACGAAATAAATGAAGAATCTGGAGGTTTTCTCCGGTTTTTACTATTTATTGACACTTTTCGCTCTTTCTCGTGAACTGTGGCTCCCAGACCTCAAGTAATGCAAAACCTGAAGGTCCTCGGTTGATTCCAAGACACCGAAACTGGCAAATTATTGAATTTTAGAAAACTAAAACTTAATTTGTGCTACTTCTTTCTTACCGATTGCGTTAACGTAGAAGGTTCTGTTTTGTTGCTTGTAGTGCCACTGCATTCCTCAGCACACGACATAAGTTTCCAGACGATATATGTAAACATTTCTGAGAGAATAGCGACAAATGTACGATCTGTCATTACGTCATTACGAAATAAATGAAGAATCTGGATGTTTTCTCCGGTTTTTACTATTTATTGAAACTTTTCGCTCTTTCTCGTGAACTGTGGCTCCCAGACCTCAAGTAATGCTAAACCTGAAGGTCCTCGGTTGATTCCAAGATACCAAAACTGGCAAATTATTGAATTTATAAAACTAAAACTTGATTTGTACTACTTCTTTCTTACCGATTGCGTCAACGTAGAAGCTTCTGTTTTGTTGCTTGTAGTGCCACTGCATTCCTCAGCACACGACATAAGTTTCCAGACGATATATGTAAACATTTCTGAGAGAATAGCGACAAATGTACGACCTGTCATTACGTCATTACGAAATAAATGAAAAATCTAGAGGTTTCCTCCGGTTTTTACTATTTATTGACACTTTTCACTCTATCTCGTGAACTGTGGCTCCCAGACCTCAAGTAATGCAAAACCTGAAGGTCCTCGGTTGATTCCAAGGCACCAAAACTGGCAAATTATTGAATTTTAGAAAACTAAAACTTGATTTGTACTTCTTTCTTACCGATTGCGTCAAAGTAGAAGCTTCTGTTTTGTTGCTTGTAGTGCCACTGCATTCCTCAGCACACGACATAAGTTTACAGACGATATATGTAAACATTTCTGAGAGAATAGCGACAAACGTACGATCTGTCATTACGTCATTACGAAATAAATGAAGAATCTGGAGGTTTTCTCCGGTTTTTACTATTTATTGACACTTTTCGCTCTTTCTCGTGAACTGTGGCTCCCAGACCTCAAGTAATGCAAAACCTGAAGGTCCTCGGTTGACTCCAAGACACCAAAACTGGCAAATTATTGAATTTTAGAAAACTAAAACTTGATTTGTACTACTTCTTTCTTACCGATTGCGTCAACGTAGAAGCTTCTGTTTTGTTGCTTGTAGTGCCACTGCATTCCTCAGCACACGACATAAGTTTCCAGACGATATATGTAAACATTTCTGAGAGAATAGCGACAAATGTACGATCTGTCATTGCGTCATAACGAAATAAATGAAGAATCTGGAGGTTTTCTCCGGTTTTTACTATTTATTGACACTTTTCGCTCTTTCTCGTGAACTGTGGCTCCCAGACCTCAAGTAATGCAAAACCTGAAGGTCCTCGGTTGATTCCAAGACACCAAAACTGGCAAATTATTGAATTTTAGAAAACTAAAGCTTAAATTGTACTACTTCTTTCTTACCGATTGCGTCAACGTAGAAGCTTCTGTTTTGTCGCTTGTAGTGCCACTGCATTCCTCAGCACACGACATAAGTTTCCAGACGATATATGTAAACATTTCTGAGAGAATAGCGACAAATGTACGATCTGTCAATACGTCATAACGAAATAAATGAAGAATCTGGAGGTTTTCTCCGGTTTTTACTATTTATTGACACTTTTCGCTCTTTCTCGTGAACTGTGGCTCCCAGACCTCAAGTAATGCAAAACCTGAAGGTCCTCGGTTGATTCCAAGACACCAAAACTGGCAAATTATTGAATTTTAGAAAACTAAAGCTTAAATTGTACTACTTCTTTCTTACCGATTGCGTCAACGTAGAAGCTTCTGTTTTGTCGCTTGTAGTGCCACTGCATTCCTCAGCACACGACATAAGTTTCCAGACGATATATGTAAACATTTCTGAGAGAATAGCGACAAATGTACGATCTGTCAATACGTCATTACGAAATAAATGAAGAATCTGGAGGTTTTCTCCGGTTTTTACTATTTATTGACACTTTTCGCTCTTTCTCGCGAACTGTGGCTCCCAGACCTCAAGTAATACAAAACCTGAAGGTCCTCGGTTGATTCCAAGGACCAAAACTGGCAAATTATTGAATTTTAGAAAACTAAAACTTGATTTGTACTACTTCTTTCTTACCGATTGCGTCAACGTAGAAGCTTCTGTTTTGTTGCTTGTAGTGCCACTGCATTCCTCAGCACACGACATAAGTTTCCAGACGATATATGTAAACATTTCTGAGAGAATAGCGACAAATGTACGATCTGTCATTACGTCATTACGAAATAAATGAAGAATCTGGATGTTTTCTCCGGTTTTTACTATTTATTGAAACTTTTCGCTCTTTCTCGTGAACTGTGGCTCCCAGACCTCAAGTAATGCAAAACCTGAAGGTCCTCGGTTGATTCCAAGATACCAAAACTGGCAAATTATTGAATTTATAAAACTAAAACTTGATTTGTACTACTTCTTTCTTACCGATTGCGTCAACGTAGAAGCTTCTGTTTTGTTGCTTGTAGTGCCACTGCATTCCTCAGCACACGACATAAGTTTCCAGACGATATATGTAAACATTTCTGAGAGAATAGCGACAAATGTACGACCTGTCATTACGTCATTACGAAATAAATGAAGAATCTGGAGGTTTCTTCCGGTTTTTACTATTTATTGACACTTTTCACTCTATCTCGTGAACCGTGGCTCCCAGACCTCAAGTAATGCAAAACCTGAAAGTCCTCGGTTGATTCCAAGGCACCAAAACTGGCAAATTATTGAATTTTAGAAAACTAAAACTTGATTTGTACTTCTTTCTTACCGATTGCGTTAAAGTAGAAGCTTCTGTTTTGTTGCTTGTAGTGCCACTGCATTCCTCAGCACACGACATAAGTTTCCAGACGATATATGTAAACATTTCTGAGAGAATAGCGACAAACGTACGGTCAGTCATTACGTCATTACGAAATAAATGAAGAATCTGGAGGTTTTCTAAGGTTTTTACTATTTATTGACACTTTTCGCTCTTTCTCGCGAACTGTGGCTCCCAGACCTCAAGTAATGCAAAACCTGAAGGTCCTCGGTTGATTCCAAGGCACCAAAACTGGCAAATTATTGAATTTTAGAAAACTAAAACTTGATTTGTACTACTTCTTTCTTACCGATTGCGTCAACGTAGAAGCTTCTGTTTTGTTGCTTGTAGTGCCACTGCATTCCTCAGCACACGACATAAGTTTCCAGACGATATATGTAAACATTTCTGAGAGAATAGCGACAAATGTACGATCTGTCATTACGTCATAACGAAATAAATGAAGAATCTGAAGCTTTTCTCCGGTTTTTACTATTTATTGACACTTTTCGCTCTTTCTCGTGAACTGTGGCTCCCAGACCTCAAGTAATGCAAAACCTGAAGGTCCTCGGTTGATTCCAAGACACCAAAACTGGCAAATAATTGAATTTTAGAAAACTAAAACTTGATTTGTACTACTTCTTTCTTACCGATTGCGTCAACGTAGAAGCTTCTGTTTTGTTGTTTGTAGTGCCATTGCATTCCTGAGCATACGACATAAGTTTCCAGACGGTATATGTAAACATTTCTGAGAGAATAGCGACAAATGTACGATCTGCCATTACGTCATTACGAAATAAATGAAGAAAATGGAGGTTTTCTCCGGTTTTTACTATTTATTGACAATTTTCGCTCTTTCTCGTGAACTGTGGCTCCCAGACCTCAAGTAATGCAAAACTTGAAGGTCCTCGGTTGATTGAATGGCACCAAAACTGGCAAATTATTGAATTTTAGAAAACTAAAACTTGATTTGTACTACTTCTTTCTTACCGATTGCGTCAACGTAGAAGCTTCTGTTTTGTTGCTTGTAGTGCCACTGCATTCCTCAGCACACGACATAAGTTTCCAGACGATATATGTAAACATTTCTGAGAGAACAGCGACAAATGTACGATCTGTCATTACGTCATTACGAAATAAATGAAGAATCTGGAGGTTTTCTCCGGTTTTTATTATTTATTGACACTTTTCGCTCTTTCTCGTGAACTGTGGCTCCCAGACCTCATGTAATGTAAAACCTGAAGGTCCTCGGTTGATTCCAAGGCACCAAAACTGGCAAATTATTGAATTTTAGAAATCTAAAACTTGATTTGTACTACTTCTTTCTTACCGATTGCGTCAACGTAGAAGCTTCTGTTTTGTTGCTTGTAGTGCCACTGCATTCCTCAGCACACGACATAAGTTTCCAAACGATATATGTAAACAATTCTGAGAGAATAGCGACAAATGTACGATCTGTCATTACGTCATTACGAAATAAATGAAGATTCTGGAGGTTTTTCTCCGGTTTTTACTATTTATTGACACTTTTCGCTCTTTCTCGTGAAACTGTGGCTCCCAGACCTCAAGTAATGCAAAACCTGAAGGTCCTCGGTTGATTCCAAGACACCGAAACTGGCAATTAATTGAATTTTAGAAAACTAAAACTTAATTTGTACTACTTCTTTCTTACCGATTGCGTCAACGTAGAAGCTTCTGTTTGTCGCTTGTAGTGCCAACTGCATTCCTCAGCACACGACATAAGTTTCCAGACGATATATGTTAACATTTCTGAGAGAATAGCGACAAATGTACGATCTGTCAATACGTCATTACGAAATAAATGAAGAATCTGGAGGTTTTCTCCGGTTTTTACTATTTATTGACACTTTTCGCTCTTTCTCGTGAACTGTGGCTCCCAGACCTCAAGTAATACAAAACCTGAAGGTCCTCGGTTGATTCCAAGGCACCAAAACTGGCAAATTATTGAATTTTAGAAAACTAAAACTTGATTTGTACTACTTCTTTCTTACCGATTGCGTCAACATAGAAGCTTCTGTTTTGTTGCTTGTAGTGCCACTGCATTCCTCAGCACACGACATAAGTTTCCAGACGATATATGTAAACATTTCTGAGAGAATAGCGACAAATGTACGATCTGTCATTACGTCATTACGAAATAAATGAAGAATCTGGATGTTTTCTCCGGTTTTTACTATTTATTGAAACTTTTCGCTCTTTCTCGTGAACTGTGGCTCCCAGACCTCAAGTAATGCAAAACCCTGAAGGTCCTCGGTTGATTCCAAGATACCAAAACTGGCAAATTATTGAATTTATAAAACTAAAACTTGATTTGTACTACTTCTTTCTTACCGATTGCGTCAACGTAGAGCTTCTGTTTTGTTGCTTGTAGTGCCACTGCATTCCCTCAGGACACGACATAAGTTTCCAGACGATATATGTAAACATTTCTGAGAGAATAGCGACAAATGTACGATCTGTCATTACGTCATAACGAAATAAATGAACAATCTCGTGGTTTTCTCCGGTTTTTACTATTTATTGACACTTTTCGCTCTTTCTCGTGAACTGTGGCTCCCAGACCTCAAGTAAAGCAAAACCTGAAGGTCCTCGGTTGATTCCAAGACACCAAAACTGGCAAATTATTGAATTTTAGAAAACTAAAACTTGATTTGTACTACTTCTTTCTTACCGATTGCGTCAACGTAGAAGCTTCTGTTTTGTTGTTTGTAGTGCCACTGCATTCCTGAGCACACGACATAAGTTTCCAGACGATATATGTAAACATTTCTGAGAGAATAGCGACAAATGTACGATCTGTCATTACGTCATTACGAAATAAATGAAGAATCTGGAGGTTTTCTCCGGTTTTTACTATTTATTGACACTTTTCGCTCTTTCTCGTGAACTGTGGCTCCCAGACCTCAAGTAATGCAAAACTTGAAGGTCCTCGGTTGATTGAATGGCACCAAATCTGGCAAATTATTGAATTTTAGAAAACTAAAACTTGATTTGTACTACTTCTTTCTTACCGATTGCGTCAACGTAGAAGCTTCTGTTTTGTTTGCTTGTAGTGCCACTGCATTCCTCAGCACACGACATAAGTTTCCAGACGATATATGTAAACATTTCTGAGAGAATAGCGACAAATGTACAATCTGTCATTACGTCAAATAACGAAATAAATGAAGAATCTGGAGGTTTTCTCCGGTTTTTACTATTTATTGACACTTTTCGCTCTATCTCGTGAACTGTGGCTCCCAGACGGTCAAGTAATGCAAAAGCTGAAGGTCCTCGGTTGATTCCAAGACACCGAAACTGGCAAATTATTGAATTTTAGAAAACTAAATCTTAATTTGTACTACTTCTTTCTTACCGATTGCGTAAACGTAGAAGCTTCTGTTTTGTCGCTTGTAGTGCCACTGCATTCCTCAGCACACGACATAAGTTTCCAGACGATATATGTAAACATTTCTGAGAGAATAGCGACAAATGTACGATCTGTCAATACGTCATTGCGAAATAAATGAAGAATCTGGAGGTTTCCTCCGGTTTTTACTATTTATTGACACTTTTCACTCTATCTCGTGAACTGTGGCTCCCAGACCTCAAGTATGCAAAACCTGAAGGTCCTAGGTTGATTCCAAGGCACCAAAACTGGCAAATTATTGAATTTTAGAAAACTAAAACTTGATTTGTACTTCTTTCTTACCGATTGCGTCAAAGTAGAAGCTTCTGTTTTGTTGCTTGTAGTGCCACTGCATTCCTCAGCACACGACATAAGTTTCCAGACGATATATGTAAACATTTCTGAGAGAATAGCGACAAACGTACGATCTGTCATTACGTCATTACGAAATAAATGAAGAATCTGGAGGTTTCTCCGGTTTTTACTATTTATTGACACTTTTCGCTCTTTCTCGCGAACTGTGGCTCCCAGACCTCAAGTAATGCAAAACCTGAAGGTCCTCGGTTGATTCCAAGGGGACCAAAACTGGCCAAAATTATTGAATTTTAGAAAACTAAAACTTGATTTGTACTACTTCTTTCTTACCGATTGCGTCAACGTAGAAGCTTCTGTTTTGTTGCTTGTAGTGCCACTGCATTCCTCAGCACACGACATAAGTTTCCGGACGATATATGTAAAATATTTCTGAGAGAATAGCGACAAAATGTACGATCTGTCATTACGTCCATAACGAAATAAATGAAGAATCTGGAGGTTCTTCTCCGGTTTTTACTATTTATTGACACTTTCGCTCTTTCTCGTGAACTGTGGCTCCCAGACCTCAAGTAATGCAAAACCGGAAGGTCCTCGGTTGATTCCAAGACACCAAAACTGGCAAATTATTGAATTTTATAAAACTAAAACTTGATTTGTACTACTCCTTTCTTACCGATTGCGTCAACGTAGAAGCTTCTGTTTTGTTGTTTGTAGTGCCACTGCATTCCTGAGCACACGACATAAGTTTCCAGACGATATATGTAAACATTTCTGAGAGAATAGCGACAAATGTACGATCTGCCATTACGTCATTACCGAAATAAATGAAGAATCTGGAGGTTTTCTCCGTTTTGTACTATTTATTGATAATTTTCGCTCTTTCTCGTGAACTGTGGCTCCCAGACCTCAAGTAATGCAAAACTTGAAGGTCCTCGGTGATTGAATGGCACCAAAACCTGCAAATTATTGAATTTTAGAAAACTAAAACTTGATTTGTACTCCTTCTTTCTTACCGATTGCGTCAACGTAGAAGCTTCTGTTTTGTTGCTTGTAGTGCCACTGCATTCCTCAGCACACGACATAAGTTTCCAGACGATATATGTAAACATTTCTGAGAGAATAGCGACAAACGTACGATCTGTCATTACGTCATTACGAAATAAATGAAGAATCTGGAGGTTTTCTCCGGTTTTTACTATTTATTGACACTTTTCGCTCTTTCTCGCGAACTGTGGCTCCCAGACCTCAAGTAATGCAAAACCTGAAGGTCCTCGGTGATTCCCAAGGGACCCAAAACTGGCAAATTATTGAATTTTAGAAACTAAAACTTGATTTGTACTACTTCTTTCTTACCGATTGCGTCAACGTAGAAGCTTCTGTTTTGTTGCTTGTAGTGCCACTGCATTCCTCAGCACACGACATAAGTTTCCGGACGATATATGTAAATATTTCTGAGAGAATAGCGACAAATGTACGATCTGTCATTACGTCATAACGAAATAAATGAAGAATCTGGAGGTCTTTCTCCGGTTTTTACTTATTTATTGACACTTTTCGCTCTTTCTCGTGAACTGTGGCTCCCAGACCTCAAGTAATGCAAAACCTGAAAGGTCCTCGGTTGATTCCAAGACACCAAAACTGGCAAATTATTGAATTTTAGAAAACTAAAACTTGATTTGTACTACTCCTTTCTTACCTACGATTGCGTCAACGTAGAAGCTTCTGTTTGTTGTTTGTAGTGCCACTGCATTCCCTGAGCACAACGACATAAGTTTCCAGACGATATATGTAAACATTTCTGAGAGAAACGCGACAAATGTACGATCTGCCATTACGTCATTACGAAATAAATGAAGAATCTGGAGGTTTTCTCCGGTTTTTACTATTTATTGACAATTTTTCGCTCTTTCTCGTGAACTGTGGCTCCCCAGACCTCAAGTAATGCAAAACTTGAAGGTCCTCGGTTGATTGAATGGCACCAAAACTGGCAAATTATTGAATTTTAGAAAACTAAAACTTGATTTGTACTACTTCTTTCTTACCGATTGCGTCAACGTAGAAGCTTCTGTTTTGTTGCTTGTAGTGCCACTGCATTCCTCAGCACACGACACTAAGTTTCCAGACGATATATGTAAACAATTCTGAGAGAATAGCGACAAATGTACGATCTGTCATTACGTCATTACGAAATAAATGAAGAATCTGGAGGTTTTCTCCGGTTTTTACTATTTATTGACACTTTTCGCTCTTTCTCGTGAACTGTGGCTCCCCAGACCTCAAGTAATGTAAAACCTGAAGGTCCTCGTTGATTCCAAGGCACCAAAACTGGCAAATTATTGAATTTTTAGAATCTAAAACTTGATTTGTACTACTTCTTTCTTACCGATTGCGTCAACGTAGAAGCTTCTGTTTTGTTGCTTGTAGTGCCACTGCATTCCTCAGCACACGACATAAGTTTCCAGACGACTATATGTAAACAATTCTGAGAGAATAGCGACAAATGTACGATCTGTCATTACGTCATTACGAAATAAATGAAGAATCTGGAGGTTTTCTCCGGTTTTTACTATTTATTGACACTTTTCGCTCTTTCTCGTGAACTGTGGCTCCCAGACCTCAAGTAATGCAAAACCTGAAGGTCCTCGGTTGATTCCAAGATACCAAAACTGGCAAATTATTGAATTTATAAAACTAAAACTTGATTTGTACTACTTCTTTCTTACCGATTGCGTCAACGTAGAAGCTTCTGTTTTGTTGCTTGTAGTGCCACTGCATTCCTCAGCACACGACATAAGTTTCCAGACGATATATGTAAACATTTCTGAGTGCATAGCGACAAATGTACGATCTGTCATTACGTCATTACGAAATAAATGAGGAATCTGGAGGTTTTCTCCAGTTTTTACTATTTATTGACACTTTTCGCTCTTTCTCGTGAACTGTGGCTCCCAGACCTCAAGTAATGCAAAACTTGAAGGTCCTCGGTGGATTGAATGGCACCAAAACTGGCAAATTATTGAATTTTAGAAACTAAAACTTGATTTGTACTACTTCTTTCTTACCGATTGCGTCAACGTAGAAGCTTCTGTTTTGTTGCTTGTAGTGCCACTGCATTCCTCAGCACACGACATAAGTTTCCAGACGATATATGTAAACATTTCTGAGAGAATAGCGACAAATATACGATCTGTCATTACGTCATAACGAATTAAGTGAAGAATCTGGAGGTTTTCTCCGGTTTTTACTATTTGTTGACACTTTTCGCTCTATCTCGTGAACTGTGGCTCCCAGACCTCAAGTAATGCAAAACCTGAAGGTCCTCGGTTGATTCCAAGACACCGAAACTGGCAAATTATTGAATTTTAGAAAACTAAAACTTAATTTGTACTACTTCTTTCTTACCGATTGCGTCAACGTAGAAGCTTCTGTTTTGTCGCTTGTAGTGCCACTGCATTCCTCAGCACACGACATAAGTTTCCAGACGATATATGTAAACATTTCTGAGAGAATAGCGACAAAAGTACGATCTGTCAAGACGTCATTACGAAATAAATGAAGAATCTGGAGGTTTTCTCCGGTTTTTACTATTTATTGACACTTTTCGCTCTTTGTCGTGAACTGTGGCTCCCAGACCTCAAGTAATACAAAACCTGAAGGTCCTCGGTTGATTCCAAGGCACCATAACTGGCAAATTATTGAATTTTAGAAAACTAAAACTTGATTTGTACTACTTCTTTCTTACCGATTGCGTCAACGTGGAAGCTTCTGTTTTGTTGCTTGTAGTGCCACTGCATTCCTCAGCACACGACATAAGTTTCCAGACGATATATGTACACATTTCTGAGAGAATAGCGACAAATGTACGATCTGTCATTACGTCATTACGAAATAAATGAAGAATCTGGATGTTTTCTCCGGTTTTTACTATTTATTGAAACTTTTCGCTCTTTCTCGTGAACTGTGGCTCCCAGACTTCAAGTAATGCAAAACCTGAAGGTCCTCGGTTGATTCCAAGATACCAAAACTGGCAAATTATTGAATTTATATAACTAAAACTTGATTTGTACTACTTCTTTCTTACCGATTGCGTCAACGTAGAAGCTTCTGTTTTATTGCTTGTAGTGCCACTGCATTCCTCAGCACACGACATAAGTTTCCAGACGATATATGTAAACATTTCTGAGAGAATAGCGACAAATGTACGACCTGTCATTACGTCATTACGAAATAAATGAAGAATCTGGAGGTTTCCTCCGGTTTTTACTATTTATTGACACTTTTCACTCTATCTCGTGAACTGTGGCTCCCAGACCTCAAGTAATGCAAAACCTGAAGGTCCTCGGTTGATTCCAAGGCACCAAAACTGGCAAATTATTGAATTTTAGAAAACTAAAACTTGATTTGTACTTCTTTCTTACCGATTGCGTCAAAGTAGAAGCTTCTGTTTTGTTGCTTGTAGTGCCACTGCATTCCTCAGCACACGACATAAGTTTCCAGACGATATATGTAAACATTTCTGAGAGAATAGCGACAAACGTACGATCTGTCATTACATCATTACGAAATAAACGAAGAATCTGGAGGTTTTCTCCGGTTTTTACTATTTATTGACACTTTTCGCTCTTTCTCGCGAACTGTGGCTCCCAGACCTCAAGTAATGCAAAACCTGAAGGTCCTCGGTTGATTCCAAGGGACCAAAACTGGCAAATTATTGAATTTTAGAAAACTAAAACTTGATTTGTACTACTTCTTTCTTACCGATTGCGTCAACGTAGAAGCTTCTGTTTTGTTGCTTGTAGTGCCACTGCATTCCTCAGCACACGACATAAGTTTCCAGACGATATATGTAAACATTTCTGAGAGAATAGCGACAAATGTACGATCTGTCATTGCGTCATAACGAAATAAATGAAGAATCTGGAGGTTTTCTCCGGTTTTTACTATTTATTGACACTTTTCGCTCTTTCTCGTGAACTGTGGCTCCCAGACCTCAAGTAATGCAAAACCTGAAGGTCCTCGGTTGATTCCAAGACACCAAAACTGGCAAATTATTGAATTTTAAAAAACTAAAACTTGATTTGTACTACTTCTTTCTTACCGATTGCGTCAACGTAGAAGCTTCTGTTTTGTTGTTTGTAGTGCCACTGAATTCCTGAGCACACGACATAAGTTTCCAGACGATATATGTAAACATTTCGGAGAGAATAGCGACAAATGTACGATCTGTCATTACGTCTTTACGAAATAAATGAAGAATCTGGAGGTTTTCTCCGGTTTTTACTATTTATTGACACTTTTCGCTCTTTCTCGTGAACTGTGGCTCCCAGACCTCAAGTAATGCAAAACTTGAAGGTCCTCGGTTGATTGAATGGCACCAAAACTGGCAAATTATTGAATTTTAGAAAACTAAAACTTGATTTGTACTACTTCTTTCTTACCGATTGCGTCAACGTAGAAGCTTCTGTTTTGTTGCTTGTAGTGCCACTGCATTCCTCAGCACACGACATAAGTTTCCAGACGATATATGTAAACATTTCTGAGAGAATAGCGACAAATGTACGATCTATCATTACGTCATAACGAAATAAATGAAGAATCTAGAGGTTTTCTCCGGTTTTTACTATTTATTGACACTTTTCGCTCTTTCTCGTGAACTGTGGCTCCCAGACCTCAAGTAATGCAAAACCTGAAGGTCCTCGGTTGATTCCAAGGCACCAAAACTGGCAAATTACTGAATTTTAGAAAACTAAAACTTGATTTGTACTACTTCTTTCTTACCGATTGCGTCAACGTAGAAGCTTCTGTTTTTTTGCTTGTAGTGCCACTGCATTCCTCAGCACACGACATAAGTTTCCAGACGATATATGTAAACATTTCTGAGAGAATAGCGACAAATGTACGATCTGTCATTACGTCATAACGAATTAAATGAAGAATCTGGAGGTATTCTCCGGTTTTTACTATTTGTTGACACTTTTCGCTCTATCTCGTGAACTGTGGCTCCCAGACCTCAAGTAATGCAAAACCTGAAGGTCCTCGGTTGATTCCAAGACACCGAAACTGGCAAATTATTGAATTTTAGAAAACTAAAACTTAATTTGTACTACTTCTTTCTTACCGATTGCGTCAACGTAGAAGCTTCTGTTTTGTCGCTTGTAGTGCCACTGCATTCCTCAGCACACGACATAAGTTTCCAGACGATATATGTAAACATTTCTGAGAGAATAGCGACAAAAGTACGATCTGTCAATACGTCATTACGAAATAAATGAAGAATCTGGAGGTTTTCTCCGGTTTTTACTATTTATTGACACTTTTCGCCCTTTGTCGTGAACTGTGGCTCCCAGACCTCAAGTAATACAAAACCTGAAGGTCCTCGGTTGATTCCAAGGCACCATAACTGGCAAATTATTGAATTTTAGAAAACTAAAACTTGATTTGTACTACTTCTTTCTTACCGATTGCGTCAACGTGGAAGCTTCTGTTTTGTTGCTTGTAGTGCCACTGCATTCCTCAGCACACGACATAAGTTTCCAGACGATATATGTAAACATTTCTGAGAGAATAGCGACAAATGTACGATCTGTCATTACGTCATTACGAAATAAATGAAGAATCTGGATGTTTTCTCCGGTTTTTACTATTTATTGAAACTTTTCGCTCTTTCTCGTGAACTGTGGCTCCCAGACTTCAAGTAATGCAAAACCTGAAGGTCCTCGGTTGATTCCAAGATACCAAAACTGGCAAATTATTGAATTTATAAAACTAAAACTTGATTTGTACTACTTCTTTCTTACCGATTGCGTCAACGTAGAAGCTTCTGTTTTGTTGCTTGTAGTGCCACTGCATTCCTCAGCACACGACATAAGTTTCCAGACGATATATGTAAACATTTCTGAGAGAATAGCGACAAATGTACGACCTGTCATTACGTCATTACGAAATAAATGAAGAATCTGGAGGTTTCCTCCGGTTTTTACTATTTATTGACACTTTTCACTCTATCTCGTAAACTGTGGCTCCCAGACCTCAAGTAATGCAAAACCTGAAGGTCCTCGGTTGATTCCAAGGCACCAAAACTGGCAAATTATTGAATTTTAGAAAACTAAAACTTGATTTGTACTTCTTTCTTACCGATTGCGTCAAAGTAGAAGCTTCTGTTTTGTTGCTTGTAGTGCCACTGCATTCCTCAGCACACGACATAAGTTTCCAGACGATATATGTAAACATTTCGGAGAGAATAGCGACAAATGTACGATCTGTCATTACGTCATTACGAAATAAATGAAGAATCTGGATGTTTTCTCCGGTTTTTACTATTCATTGAAACTTTTCGCTCTTTCTCGTGAACTGTGGCTCCCAGACTTCAAGTAATGCAAAACCTGAAGGTCCTCGGTTGATTCCAAGATACCAAAACTGGCAAATTATTGAATTTATAAAACTAAAACTTGATTTGTACTACTTCTTTCTTACCGATTGCGTCAACGTAGAAGCTTCTGTTTTGTTGCTTGTAGTGCCACTGCATTCCTCAGCACACGACATAAGTTTCCAGACGATAAATGTAAACATTTCTGAGAGAATAGCGACAAATGTACGACCTGTCATTACGTCATTACGAAATAAATGAAGAATCTGGAGGTTTCCTCCGGTTTTTACTATTTATTGACACTTTTCACTCTATCTCGTGAACTGTGGCTCCCAGACCTCAAGTAATGCAAAACCTGAAGGTCCTCGGTTGATTCCAAGGCACCAAAACTGGCAAATTATTGAATTTTAGAAAACTGAAACTTGATTTGTACTTCTTTCTTACCGATTGCGTCAAAGTAGAAGCTTCTAATTTGTTGCTTGTAGTGCCACTGCATTCCTCAGCTCACGACATAAGTTTCCGGACGATATATGTAAACATTTCTGAGAGAATAGCGACAAACGTACGATCTGTCATTACGGCATTACGAAATTAACGAAGAATCTGGAGGTTTTCTCCGGTTTTTACTATTTATTGACACTTTTCGCTCTTTCTCGCGAACTGTGGCTCCCAGACCTCAAGTAATGCAAAACCTGAAGGTCCTCGGTTGATTCCAAGGGACCAAAACTGGCAAATTATTGAATTTTAGAAAACTAAAACTTGATTTGTACTACTTCTTTCTTACCGATTGCGTCAACGTAGAAGCTTCTGTTTTGTTGCTTGTAGTGCCACTGCATTCCTCAGCACACGACATAAGTTTCCAGACGATATATGTAAACATTTCTGAGAGAATAGCGACAAATGTACGATCTGTCATTACGTCATAACGAAATAAATGAAGAATCTGGAGGTTTTCTCCGGTTTTTACTATTTATTGACACTTTTCGCTCTTTCTCGTGAACTGTGGCTCCCAGACCTCAAGTAATGCAAAACCTGAAGGTCCTCGGTTGATTCCAAGACACCAAAACTGGCAAATTATTGAATTTTAGAAAACTAAAACTTGATTTGTACTACTTCTTTCTTACCGATTGCGTCAACGTAGAAGCTTCTCTTTTGTTGTTTGTAGTGCCACTGCATTCCTGAGCACACGACATAAGTTTCCAGACGATATATGTAAACATTTCGGAGAGAATAGCGACAAATGTACGATCTGTCATTACGTCATTACGAAATAAATGAAGAATCTGGAGGTTTTCTCCGGTTTTTACTATTTATTGACACTTTTCGCTCTTTCTCGTGAACTGTGGCTCCCAGACCTCAAGTAATGCAAAACTTGAAGGTCCTCGGTTGATTGAATGGCACCAAAACTGGCAAATTATTGAATTTTAGAAAACTAAAACTTGATTTGTACTACTTCTTTCTTACCGATTGCGTCAACGTAGAAGCTTCTGTTTTGTTGCTTGTAGTGCCACTGCATATCTCAGCACTCGACATAAGTTTCCAGACGATATATGTAATCATTTCTGAGAGAATAGCGACAAATGTACGATCTGTCATTACGTCATAACGAAATAAATGAAGAATCTAGAGGTTTTCTCCGGTTTTTACTATTTATTGACACTTTTCGCTCTATCTCGTGAACTGTGGCTCCCAGACCTCAAGTAATGCAAAACCTGAAGGTCCTAGGTTGATTCCAAGGCACCAAAACTGGCAAATTATTGAATTTTAGAAAACTAAAACTTGATTTGTACTTCTTTCTTACCGATTGCGTCAAAGTAGAAGCTTCTGTTTTGTTGCTTGTAGTGCCACTGCATTCCTCATCACACGACATAAGTTTCCAGACGATATATGTAAACATTTCTGTGAGAATAGCGACAAATGGACGATCTGTCAATACGTCATAACGAAATAAATGAAGAATCTGGAGGTTTTCTCCGGTTTTTACTATTTATTGACACTTTTCGCTCTTTCTCGTGAACTGTGGCTCCCAGACCTCAAGTAATGCAAAACCTGAAGGTCCTCGGTTGATTCCAAGGCACCAAAACTGGCAAATTATTGAATTTTAGAAAACTAAAACTTGATTTGTACTACTTCTTTCTTACCGATTGCGTCAACATAGAAGCTTCTGTTTTGTTGCTTGTAGTGCCACTGCATTCCTCAGCACACGACATAAGTTTCCAGACGATATATGTAAACATTTCTGAGAGAATAGCGACAAATGTACGATCTGTCATTACGTCATTACGAAATAAATGAAGAATCTGGAGGTTTTCTCCGGTTTTTACTATTTATTGACACTTTTCGCTCTTTCTCGCGAACTGTGGCTCCCAGACCTCAAGTAATGCAAAACCTGAAGGTCCTCGGTTGATTCCAAGGCACCAAAACTGGCAAATTATTGAATTTTAGAAAACTAAAACTTGATTTGTACTACTTCTTTCTTACCGATTGCGTCAACGTGGAGGCTTCTGTTTTGTTGCTTGTAGTGCCACTGCATTCCTCAGCACACGACATAAGTTTCCAGACGATATATGTAAACATTTCTGAGAGAATAGCGACAAATGTACGATCTGTCATTACGTCATAACGAAATAAATGAAGAATCTGGAGGTTTTCTCCGGTTTTTACTATTTATTGACACTTTTCGCTCTTTCTCGTGAACTGTGGCTCCCAGACCTCAAGTAATGCAAAACCTGAACGTCCTCGGTTGATTCCAAGATACCAAAACTGGCAAATTATTGAATTTTAGAAAACTAACCTTGATTTGTACTACTTTTTTCTTACCGATTGCGTCAACGTAGAAGCTTCTGTTTTGTTGCTTGTAGTGCCACTGCATTCCTCAGCACACGACATAAGTTTCCAGACGATATATGTAAACATTTCTGAGAGAATAGCGACAAATGTACGATCTGTCATTACGTCATTACGAAATAAATGAAGAATCTGGAGGTTTTCTCCGGTTTTTACTATTTATTGACACTTTTCGCTCTTTCTCGTGAACTGTGGTTCCCAGACGTCAAGTAATGCAAAACCTGAAGGTCCTCGGTTGATTGAAAGGCACCAAAACTGGCAAATTATTGAATTTTAGAAAGCTAAAACTTGATTTGTACTACTTCTTTCTTACCGATTGCGTCAACGTAGAAGCTTCTGTTTTGTTGCTTGTAGTGCCACTGCATTCCTCAGCACACGACATAAGTTTCCAGACGATATATGTAAACATTTCTGAGAGAATAGCGACAAATGTACGATCTGTCATTACGTCATTACGAAATAAATGAGGAATCTAGAGGTTTTCTCCAGTTTTTACTATTTATTGACACTTTTCGCTCTTTCTCGTGAACTGTGGCTCCCAGACCTCAAGTAATGCAAAACCTGAAGGTCCTCGGTTGATTCCAAGACATCAAAGCTGGCAAATTATTGAATTTTAGAAAACTAAAACTTGATTTGTACTACTTCTTTCTTACCGATTGCGTCAATGTAGACGCTTCTGTTTTGTTGCTTGTAGTGCCACTGCATTCCTCAGCACACGACATAAGTTTCCAGACGATATATGTAAACATTTCTGAGAGAATAGCGACAAATGTTCGATCTGTCATTACGTCATCACGAAATAAATGAAGAATCTGGAGGTTTTCTCCGGTTTTTACTATTTACTGATACTTTTCGCTCTATCTCGTGAACTGTGGCTCCCAGACCTCAAGTAATGCAAAACCTGAAGGTCCTCGGTTGATTCGAAGACACCAAAACTGGCAAATTATTGAATTTTAGAAAACTAAAACTTGATTTGTACTACTTCTTTCTTACCGATTGCGTCAACGTAGAAGCTTCTGTTTTGTTGCTTGTAGTGCCACTGCAATACTTAGCACACGACATAAGTTTCCAGACGATATATGTAAACATTTCTGAGAGAATAGCGACAAATATACGATCTGTCATTACGTCATTACGAAATAAATGAAGAATCTGGAGGTTTTCTCCGGTTTTTACTATTTATTGACACTTTTCGCTCTTTCTCGTGACCTGTGGCTCCCAGATCTCAAATAATGCAAAACCTGAAGGTCCTCGGTTGAATCCAAGACACCAAAACTGGCAAATTATTGATTTTAGAAAACTAAAACTTTATTTGTACTACTCCTTTCTTACCGATTGCGTCAACGTAGCAGCTTCTCTTTTGTTGATTGTAGTGCCACTGCATAACTCAGCACACGACATATGTTTTCAGACGATAAAGGTAAACATTTCTAAGAGAATAGCGACAAATGTACGATCAGTCAATACGTCATTACGAAATAAATGACGAATCTGGAGCTTTTCTTTGGTCATTTCTACTTATTGACACTTTTGTCGCTTTCTCGTGAACTGTGGCTGTCGATCCTTAGGTAATGCAAAACCTAACGTCCTCGGTTGATTGCAAGGCAATAAAACCGGCTAATTATTGAATTTTAGAAATCTGAAACTTGATTTGTACTACTTCTTTCTTACCGATGGCATCAACGTAGAAGCTTCTGTTCTCTTTCTTGTAGTGCCACTGCATACCTCAGCACACAACATAAGTTACCAGACGATAAATGTAAGCATTTCTGAGAGAACTGCGACAAATGTACATTCTGTCATTACGTCATTACGATATAAATGTCGAAACGAGAGGGTTTCTCCGGTTTTTACTATTTATTGGCACTTTTCGCTCTCTCTCGTGAACTGTGGCTGCCAGACCTCAAGTAATGCAAAACCTGCAGGTCCTCGGTTGATTGCAAGGCACCAAAACCAACTAATTATTGAATTTCATAAAACTAAAACTTGATTTGTACTACTTCTTTCTTACCGATTGCGTCAACGTAGAAGCTTCTGTTTTGTTGCTTGTAGTGCCACTGCATTCCTCAGCACACGACATAAGTTTCCAGACGATATATGTAAACATTTCTGAGAGAATAGCGACAAATGTAAGATCTGTCATTACGTCATTACGAAATAAATGAAGAATCTGGAGCTTTTCTTTGGTCTTTTCTACTTATTGACACTTTTCGCGTTTTCTCGTGAACTGTGGCTGACGATCCTCAGGTAATGCAAAACCTGAAGTTCCTCGGTTGTTGCAAGGCATCAAAACCGGCTGATTATTGAATTATAGAAAACTAAAACTCGATTTGTACTACCTCTTTCTTACCGATTCCGTCTACGTAGAAGTTTCTGTTTTGTTGCTTGTAGTGCCACTTCATAGATCAGCACACGATATAAGTTTTCAGACGATAAATGTAAACATTTCTGAGAGAACAGCGACATATGTACATTCTGTCATTGCGTCATTACGAAATAAATGCCGAAACAATAGGGTTTCTTCGGTTTTTACTACTTATTGACACTTTTCGCTCTTTCTCGTGAACAATGGCTGCCAGACCTCAAGTAATGCAAAACCTGAAGGTCCTCGGTTGATTGCAAGGCACCAAAACCGGCTAATTATTGAATTTTACAAAACTAAAACTTGATTTGTACTACTTCTTTCTTACCGATTGCGTCAACGTAGAAGCTTCTGTCTTGTTGCCTGTAGTGCCACTGCATACCTCAGCACGCAACATAAGTTTCCAGACGATAAATGTAAACATTTCTGAGAGAATAGCGACAAATGTACATTCTGTCATTGCGTCATTACGAAATAAATGCCGAAACGAGAGGGTTTCCCGGTTTTTACTACTTATTGACACTTTTCGCGCTTTCTCGTGAGCTGTGGCTGCCAGACCACAAGTGCTGCAAAACCTGCAGGTCCTCGGTTGATTGCAAGGCACCAAAAGCAACTAATTATTGAATTTCAGAAAACTAAAACTTGATTCGTATTACCTATTTCTTACCGATTGCGTCAACTTAGAAGCTTGTGTTTTGTTGCTTGTATTGTCACTGCGTACCTCAGCACACGACATATGTTTCCAGACGATAAATGTAAACGTTTCTGAGAGAATAGAGACAAATGTACGATCTATCATTACGTCATTACGAGGTAAATAAAGAATCTCGAAGTTTTCTTCGGTTTTTACTACTTATTGACACTTTTCGCTCTTTCTCGTGAACTGTGGCTGTCAGACGTCAAGTAATGCAAAACCAGAAGGTCGTCGGTTGATTCCAAGGCACCAAAACTGGCAAATTATTGAATTTTAGAAAACTAAAACTTGATTTGTACTACTCCTTTGTTACCGATTGCGTAAACGTAGAAGCTTCTGTTTTGTTGCTTTTAGTGCCACTGCATTCCTCAGCACACGACATAAGTTTCCAGACGATTTATGTAAACATTTCTGAGAGAATAGCGACAAATCTACGATCTGTCATTACGTCATTACGAAATAAATGAGGAATCTAGAGGTTTTCTCCAGTTTTTACTATTTATTGACACTTTTCGCTCTTTCTCGTGAACTGTGGCTCCCAGACCTCGAGTAATGCAAAACCTGAAGGTCCTCGGTTGATTCCAAGACATCAAAACTGGCAAATTATTGAATTTTAGAAAACTAAAACTTGATTTGTACTACTTCTTTCTTACCGATTGCGTCAACGTAGACGCTTCTGTTTTGTTGCTTGTAGTGCCACTGCATTCCTCAGCACACGACATAAGTTTCCAGACGATATATGTAAACATTTCTGAGAGAATAGCGACAAATGTACGATCTGTCATTACGTCATCACGAAATAAATGAAGAATCTGGAGGTTTTCTCCGGTTTTTACTATTTACTGACACTTTTCGCTCTATCTCGTGAACTGTGGCTCCCAGACCTCAAGTAATGCAAAACCTGAAGGTCCTCGGGTGATTCCAAGGCACCAAAACTGGCAAATTATTGAATTTTAGAAAACTAAAACTTGATTTGTACTACTTCTTTCTTACCGATTGCGTCAACGTAGAAGCTTCTGTTTTGTTGCTTGTAGTGCCACTGCATTACTTAGCACACGACATAAGTTTCCAGACGATATATGTAAACATTTCTGAGAGAATAGCGACAAATATACGATCTGTCATTACGTCATTACGAAATAAATGAAGAATCTGGAGGTTTTCTCCGGTTTTTACTATTTATTGACACTTTTCGCTCTTTCTCGTGACCTGTGGCTCCCAGATCTCAAATAATGCAAAACCTGAAGGTCCTCGGTTGAATCCAAGACACCAAAACTGGCAAATTATTGATTTTAGAAAACTAAAACTTTATTTGTACTACTCCTTTCTTACCGATTGCGTCAACGTAGAAGCTTCTCTTTTGTTGATTGTAGTGCCACTGCATAACTCAGCACACGACATATGTTTTCAGACCATAAAGGTAAACATTTCTAAGAGAATAGCGACAAATGTACGAGCAGTCGTTACGTCATTACGAAATAAATGAGGAATCTGGAGCTTTTCTTTGGTCATTTCTACTTATTGACACTTTTGTCGCTTTCTTGTGAACTGTGGCTGTCGATCCTTAGGTAATGCAAAACCTAACGTCCTCGGTTGATTGCAAGGCAATAAAACCGGCTAATTATTGAATTTTAGAAATCTGAAACTTGATTTGTAGTACTTCTTTCTTACCGATGGCATCAACGTAGAAGCTTCTGTTCTCTTTCTTGTAGTGCCACTGCATACCTCCTCACACAACATAAGTTAGCAGACGATAAATGTAAGCATTTCTGAGAGAATTGCGACAAATGTACATTCTGTCATTACGTCATTACGATATAAATGTCGAAACGAGAGGGTTTCTCCGGTTTTTACTATTTATTGGCACTTTTCGCTCTCTCTCGTGAACTGTGGCTGCCAGACCTCAAGTATTGCAAAACCTGCAGGTCCTCGGTTGATTGCAAGGCACCAAAACCAACGAATTATTGAATTTCATAAAACTAAAACTTGATTTGTACTACTTCTTTCTTACCGATTGCGTCAACGTAGAAGCTTCTGTTTTGTTGCTTGTAGTGCCACTGCATTCCTCAGCACACGACATAAGTTTCCAGACGATATATGTAAACATTTCTGAGAGAATAGCGACAAATGTACGATCTGTCATTACGTCATTACGAAATAAATGAAGAATCTGGAGCTTTTCTTTGGTCTTTTCTACTTATTGACACTTTTCGCGCTTTCTCGTGAGCTGTGGCTGCCAGACCACAAGTGCTGCAAAACCTGCAGGTCCTCGGTTGATTGCAAGGCACCAAAAGCAACTAATTATTGAATTTCAGAAAACTAAAACTTGATTTGTACTACCTATTTCTTACCGATTGCGTCAACTTAGAAGCTTGTGTTTTGTTGCTTGTATTGTCACTGAATACCTCAGCACACGACATATGTTTCCAGACGATAAATGTAATCATTTCTGAGAGAATAGAGACAATGTACGATCTATCATTACGTCATTACGAGGTAAATAAAGAGTCTCGAAGTTTTCTTCGGTTTTTACTACTTATTGACACTTTTCGCTCTTTCTCGTGAACTGTGGCTGCCAGACGTCAAGTAATGCAAAACCAGAAGGTCGTCGGTTGATTCCAAGGCACCAAAACTGGCAAATTATTGAATTTTAGAAAACTAAACTTGATTTGTACTACTCCTTTGTTACCGATTGCGTAAACGTAGAAGCTTCTGTTTTGTTGCTTTTAGTGCCACTGCATTCCTCAGCACACGACATAAGTTTCCAGACAATATATGTAAACATTTCTGTGAGAATAGCGACAAATGTACGATATGTCATTACGTCATTACGAAATAAATGAAGAATATGGAGCTTTTCTTTGGTCTTTTCTACTTATTGACACTTTTCGCGCTTTCTCGTGAACTGTGGCTGCCGATCCTCAGGTAATGCAAAACCTGAAGTTCCTCGGTTGATACCAAGGCACCGAAACCGGCTGATTATTGAATTCTAGAAAACTAAATCTCGATTTGTAGTACCTCTTTCTTACCGATTGCGTGAACGTAGCAGCTTCTGATTTGTTGCTTGTAGTGCCACTTCATACATCAGCACACGATATAAGTTTTCAGACGATAAATGTAAACATTTCTGAGAGAATAGCGACAAATGTACATTCTGTCATTACGTCATTACGAAATAAATGTCGAAACAAGAGGGTTTCTTCGGTTTTTACTATTTATTGACACTTTTCGCTCTTTCTCGTGAACTGTGGCTGCCAGACCTCAAGTAATGCAAAACCTGAAGGTCGTCGGTTGATTGCAAGGCGCCAAAACAGGCTAATTATTGAATTTTGGGAAACTAAAACTTGATTTGTACTACTTGTTTCTTACCGATTGCGTCATCGTAGAAGCTTCTGTTTTGTTGCTTGTAGTGCCACTGGATACCTCAGTACACGACATACACTCCTGGAAATTGAAATAAGAACACCGTGAATTCATTGTCCCAGGAAGGGGAAACTTTATTGACACATTCCTGGGGTCAGATACATCACATGATCACACTGACAGAACCACAGGCACATAGACACAGGTAACAGAGCATGCACAATGTCGGCACTAGTACAGTGTATATCCACCTTTCGCAGCAATGCAGGCTGCTATTCTCCCATGGAGACGATCGTAGAGATGCTGGATGTAGTCCTGTGGAACGGCTTCCCATCCCATTTCCACCTGGCGCCTCAGTTGGACCAGCGTTCGTGCTGGACGTGCAGACCGCGTGAGACGACGCTTCATCCAGTCCCAAACATGCTCAATGGGGGACAGATCCGGAGATCTTGCTGGCCAGGGTAGTTGACTTACACCTTCTAGAGCACGTTGGGTGGCACGGGATACATGCGAACGTGCATTGTCCTGTTGGAACAGCAAGTTCCCTTGCCGGTCTAGGAATGGTAGAACGATGGGTTCGATGACGGTTTGGATGTACCGTGCACTATTCAGTGTCCCCTCGACGATCACCAGTGGTGTACGGCCAGTGTAGGAGATCGCTCCCCACACCATGATGCCGGGTGTTGGCCCTGTGTGCCTCGGTCGTATGCAGTCCTGATTGTGGCGCTCACCTGCACGGCGCCAAACACGCATACGACCATCATTGGCACCAAGGCAGAAGCGACTCTCATCGCTGAAGACGACACGTCTCCATTCGTCCCTCCATTCACGCCTGTCGCGACACCACTGGAGGCGGGCTGCACGATGTTGGGGCGTGAGCGGAAGACGGCCTAACGGGGTGCGGGACCGTAGCCCAGCTTCATGGAGACGGTTGCGAATGGTCCTCGCCGATACCCCAGGAGCAACAGTGTCCCTAATTTGCTGGGAAGTGGCGGTGCGGTCCCCTACGGCACTGCGTAGGGTCCTACGGTCTTGGCGTGCATCCGTGCGTCGCTGCGGTCCGGTCCCAGGTCGGCGGGCACGTGCACCTTCCGCCGACCACTGGCGACAACTTCGATGTACTGTGGAGACCTCACGCCCCACGTGTTGAGCAATTCTGCGGTACGTCCATCCGGCCTCCCGCATACCCACTATACGCCCTCGCTCAAAGTCCGTCAACTGCACATACGGTTCACGTCCACGCTGTCGCGGCATGCCACCAGTGTTAAGGACTGCGATGGAGCTCCGTATGCCACGGCAAACTGGCTGACACTGACGGCGGCGGTGCACAAATGCTGCGCAGCCAGCGCCATTCGACGGCCAACACCGCGGTTCCTGGTGTGTCCGCTGTGCCGTGCGTGTGATCATTGCTTGTACAGCCCTCTCGCAGTGTCCGGAGCAAGTATGGTGGGTCTGACACACCGGTGTCAATGTGTTCTTTTTTCCACTTCCAGGAGTGTATATTTCCAGACGATAAATGTAAACATTTCTGAGACAATAGCGACAAATGTTCGATCTGTCATTACGTCATTACGAAATAAATGAAGTATCTGGAGGTTTTCTTCGGTTTTTTTCACTTATTGACACTTTTCGCGCTTTCTCGAGAACTGTGGCTGCCAGACCTCAAGTAATGCAAAACGTGAAAGTCCTCGGTTGATTGATAGGCACCAAAACCGGCTAATTATTGAATTTTAGAAAACTAAAACTTGATTTGGACTACTTCTTTCTTACCGATTACGTCAACGTAGAAGCTTCTGTTTTGTTGCTTGTAGTGCCACTGCATACCTCAGCACACGACATATATTTCCAGACGATAAATGTGAACATTTCTGAGACAATAGCGACAAATGTACGATCTGTCATTACGTCAATACGAAATAAATAACGAAACGGGAGGGTATCTTCGGTTTTTACTACTTATTGACACTTTTCGCACTTTCTCATGAACTGCGGCTGCCAGACCTCAAGTAATGCAAAACCTGAAGGTCGTCGGTTGATTGCAAGGCACCAAAACCGTGTAAGTTTTGAAATTTAGAAAACTGAAACTTGATTGGTACTACTACTTTCCTACCGATTGCGTCAGCGTAGAAGCTTCTTCTTTGTTGCTTGTAGTGCCACTGCATACCTCAGCACACGACATAAGTTTCCAGACGATAAATGTAAACATTTCTGAGAGACAAATGTGCGATCAGTCATTACGTCGTTACGAAATAAATAAGGAATGTGGAGGTTTTCTTCGGTTTTTACTACTTATTGACACTTTTCGCGCTTTCTCTTGAACTGCGGCTACCACACCACAATTAATGCAAAACCTGAAGGTACTCGGTTGATTGCAAGGCACCAAACTTGATTTGCACGACTTCTTTCTTACCGATTGCGTCAACGTAGAAGCTTCTGTTTTGTTGCTTGTAGTGCCACTGCATACCTCAGCACACGACATATATTTCCAGACGATAAATGTAAACATTTCTGAGAGAGTAGCGACACATGTACGATCTGTCATTATGTCATTACGAAATAAATGAAGAATCTGGACGTTTTCCTCGGTTTTTAATACTTATTGACACTTTTCGCGCTTTCTTGTGAACTATGGCTGCCAGACCTCAAGTAATGCAAAACGTCAAGGTCCTCGGTTGATTACAAGGCACCAAAACCGGCTAATTATTGAATTTTAGGAAAGTAAAACTTGATTTGTACTACTTCTTTCTTACCGATTGCGTCAACGTAGAAGCTTCCGTTTTGTTGCTTGCAGTGCCACTGCATAACTCAGCACACGACATACGTTTCCAGACGATAAATGTAAACATTTCTGAGAGACAAATGTGCGATCAGTCATTACGTCGTTACGAAATTAATGAAGAATCTGGAGGTTTTCTTCGGTTTTTACTACTTATTGACACTTTTTGCGCTTTCTCTTGAACTGTGGCTGCCAGACCACAAGTAATGCAAAACCTGAAGGTACTCGGTTGATTGCAAGGCACCAAACTTGATTTGTACTACTTCTTTCTTACCGATTGCGTCAACGTAGAAGCTTCTGTTTTGTTGCTTGTAGTGCCACTGCATTCCTCAGCACACGACATAAGTTTCCAGACGATATATGTAAACATTTCTGAGAGAATAGCGACAAATGTACGATCTGTCATTACGTCATTACGAAATAAATGAAGAATCTGGAGCTTTTCTTTGGTCTTTTCTACTTATTGACACTTTTCGCGCTTTCTCGTGAACTGTGGCTGACGATCCTCAGGTAATGCAAAACCTGAAGTTCCTCGGTTGATGCAAGGCATCAAAACCGGCTGATTATTGAATTTTAGAAAACTAAAACTCGATTTGTACTACCTCTTTCTTACCGATTCCGTCAACGTAGAAGCTTCTGTTTTGTTGCTTGTAGTGCCACTTCATACATCAGCACACGATATAAGTTTTCAGACGATAAATGTAAACATTTCTGAGAGAATAGCGACAAATGTACATTCTGTCATTACGTCATAACGAAATAAATGTCGAAACAATAGGGTTTCTTCGGTTTTTACTACTTATTGACACTTTTCGCTCTTTCTCGTGAACTGTGGCTGCCAGACCTCAAGTAATGCAAAACCTGAAGGTCGTCGGTTGATTCCAAGGCACCAAAACTGGCAAATTATTGAACTTTAGAAAACTAAAACTTGATTTGTAATACTTCTTTCTTACCGATTGCGTCAACGTTGAAGCTTCTGTTTTGTTGCTTGTAGTGTCACTGCATTCCTCATCACACGACATAAGTTTCCAGACGATATATGTCAACATTTCTGAGAGAATAATGACAAATGTACGATCTGTCATTACATCATTACGAAATAAATGAAGAATCTGGAGGTTTTCTCCGGTTTTTACTATTTATTGACACTTTGCGCTCTTTCTCGTGAACTGTGGCTCCCAGACCTCAAGTAATGCAAAACCTGAAGGTCCTCAGTTGATTGCAAGGCACCAAAACTGGCAAATTATTGAATTTTTGTAAACTAAAACTTGATTTGTACTACTCCTTTCTTATCGATTGCGTCATCGTAGAAGCTTCTGTTTTGTTGCTTGTAGTGCCACTGCATTCCTCAGCACACAAGTTTCCAGACGATATATGTAAACATTTCTGAGAGAATAGCGACAAATGTACGATCTGTCATTACGTCATTACGAAATAAATGAAGAATCTGGAGGTTTTCTCCAGTTTTTACTATTTATTGACACTTTTCGCTCTTTCTCGTGAACTGTGGCTCCCAGACCTCAAGTAATGCAAAACCCGAAGGTCCTCGGTTGATTCCAAGACACCGAAACTGGCAAATTATTGAATTTTAGAAAACTAAAACTTGATTTGTACTACTTCTTTCTTACCGATTGCGTCAATGTAGAAGCTTCAGTTTTGTTGCTTGTAGTGCCACTGCATTCCTCAGCACACGACATAAGTTTCCAGACGATATATGTAAATATTTCTGAGAGAATAGCGACAAATGTACGATCTGTCATTACGTCATTACGAAGTAAATGAAGAATCTGGAGGTTTTCTCCGGTTTTTACTATTTTTTGACACTTTTCGCTCTTTCTCGTGAACTGTGGCTCCCAGACCTCAAGTAATGCAAAACCTGAAGGTGCTCGGTTGATTCCAAGGCACCAAAACTGGCAAATTATTGAATTTTAGAAAACTAAAACTTGATTTGTACTACTTCTTTCTTACCGATTGCGTCAACGTAGAAGCTTCAGTTTTGTTGCTTGTAGTGCCACTGCTTTCCTCAGCACACGACATAAGTTTCCAGACGATATATATAAACATTTCTGAGGGAATAGCGACAAATGTACGATCCGTCATTACGTCATTACGAAATAAATGAAGAATCTGGAGGTTTTCTCCGGTTTTTACTATTTATTGACACTTTGCGCTCTTTCTCGTGAACTGTGGCTCCCAGACCTCAAGTAATGCAAAACCTGAAGGTCCTCGGTTGATTGCAAGGCACCAAAACTGGCAAATTATTGAATTTTTGTAAACTAAAACTTGATTTGTACTACTTCTTTCTTACCGATTGCGTCAACGTTAAAGCTTCAGTTTTGTTGCTTGTAGTGCCACTGCATTCCTCAGCACACGACATAAGTTTCCAGACGATATATGTAAACATTTCTGAGAGAATAGCGACAAATGTACGATCTGTCATTACGTCATTACGAAATAAATGAAGAATCTGGAGCTTTTCTTTGGTCTTTTCTACTTATTGACACTTTTCGCGCTTTCTCGTGAACTGTGGCTGACGATCCTCAGGTAATGCAAAACCTGAAGTTCCTCGGTTGATGCAAGGCATCAAAACCGGCTGATTATTGAATTTTAGAAAACTAAAACTCGATTTGTACTACCTCTTTCTTACCGATTCCGTCAACGTAGAAGCTTCTGTTTTGTTGCTTGTAGTGCCACTTCATACATCAGCACACGATATAAGTTTTCAGACGATAAATGTAAACATTTCTGAGAGAATAGCGACAAATGTACATTCTGTCATTACGTCATAACGAAATAAATGTCGAAACAATAGGGTTTCTTCGGTTTTTACTACTTATTGACACTTTTCGCTCTTTCTCGTGAACTGTGGCTGCCAGACCTCAAGTAATGCAAAACCTGAAGGTCGTCGGTTGATTCCAAGACACCAAAACTGGCAAATTATTGAACTTTAGAAAACTAAAACTTGATTTGTAATACTTCTTTCTTACCGATTGCGTCAACGTTGAAGCTTCTGTTTTGTTGCTTGTAGTGTCACTGCATTCCTCATCACACGACATAAGTTTCCAGACGATATATGTCAACATTTCTGAGAGAATAATGACAAATGTACGATCTGTCATTACATCATTACGAAATAAATGAAGAATCTGGAGGTTTTCTCCGGTTTTTACTATTTATTGACACTTTGCGCTCTTTCTCGTGAACTGTGGCTCCCAGACCTCAAGTAATGCAAAACCTGAAGGTCCTCGGTTGATTGCAAGGCACCAAAACTGGCAAATTATTGAATATTTGTAAACTAAAACTTGATTTGTACTACTCCTTTCTTACCGATTGCGTCAACGTAGAAGCTTCTGTTTTGTTGCTTGTAGTGCCACTGCATTCCTCAGCACACAAGTTTCCAGACGATATATGTAAACATTTCTGAGAGAATAGCGACAAATGTACGATCTGTCATTACGTCATTACGAAATAAATGAAGAATCTGGAGGTTTTCTCCAGTTTTTACTATTTATTGACACTTTTCGCTCTTTCTCGTGAACTGTGGCTCCCAGACCTCAAGTAATGCAAAACCCGAAGGTCCTCGGTTGATTCCAAGACACCGAAACTGGCAAATTATTGAATTTTAGAAAACTAAAACTTGATTTGTACTACTTCTTTCTTACCGATTGCGTCAACGTAGAAGCTTCAGTTTTGTTGCTTGTAGTGCCACTGCATTCCTCAGCACACGACATAAGTTTCCAGACGATATATGTAAATATTTCTGAGAGAATAGCGACAAATGTACGATCTGTCATTACGTCATTACGAAGTAAATGAAGAATCTGGAGGTTTTCTCCGGTTTTTACTATTTATTGACACTTTTCGCTCTTTCTCGTGAACTGTGGCTCCCAGACCTCAAGTAATGCAAAACCTGAAGGTCCTCGGTTGATTCCAAGGCACCAAAACTGGCAAATTATTGAATTTTAGAAAACTAAAACTTGATTTGTACTACTTCTTTCTTACCGATTGCGTCAACGTAGAAGCTTCAGTTTTGTTGCTTGTAGTGCCACTGCATTCCTCAGCACACGACATAAGTTTCCAGACGATATATATAAACATTTCTGAGGGAATAGCGACAAATGTACGATTCGTCATTACGTCATTACGAAATAAATGAAGAATCTGGAGGTTTTCTCCGGTTTTTACTATTTATTGACACTTTTCGCTCTTTCTCGTGAACTGTGGCTCCCAGACCTCAAGTAATGCAATACCCGAAGGTCCTTGGTTGATTCCAAGACACCGAAACTGGCAAATTATTGAATTTTAGAAAACTAAAACTTGATTTGTACTACTTCTTTCTTACCGATTGCGTCAATGTAGAAGCTTCAGTTTTGTTGCTTGTAGTGCCACTGCATTCCTCAGCACACGACATAAGTTTCCAGACGATATATGTAAATATTTCTGAGAGAATAGCGACAAATGTACGATCTGTCATTACGTCATTACGAAGTAAATGAAGAATCTGGAGGTTTTCTCCGGTTTTTACTATTTATTGACACTTTTCGCTCTTTCTCGTGAACTGTGGCTCCCAGACCTCAAGTAATGCAAAACCTGAAGGTGCTCGGTTGATTCCAAGGCACCAAAACTGGCAAATTATTGAATTTTAGAAAACTAAAACTTGATTTGTACTACTTCTTTCTTACCGATTGCGTCAACGTAGAAGCTTCAGTTTTGTTGCTTGTAGTGCCACTGCATTCCTCAGCACACGACATAAGTTTCCAGACGATATATATAAACATTTCTGAGGGAATAGCGACAAATGTACGATCCGTCATTACGTCATTACGAAATAAATGAAGAATCTGGAGGTTTTCTCCCGTTTTTACTATTTATTGACACTTTTCGCTCTTTCTCGTGAACTGTGGCTCCCAGACCTCAAGTAATGCAATACCCGAAGGTCCTTGGTTGATTCCAAAACACCAAAACTGGCAAATTATTGAATTTTAGAAAACTAAAACTTGTTTTTTACTACTTCTTTCTTACCGATTGCGTCAACGTAGAAGCTTCAGTTTTGTTGCTTGTAGTGCCACTGCATTCCTCAGCACACGACATAAGTTTCCAGACGATATATATAAACATTTCTGAGGGAATAGCGACAAATGTACGATCCGTCATTACGTCATTACGAAATAAATGAAGAATCTGGAGGTTTTCTCCCGTTTTTACTATTTATTGACACTTTTCGCTCTTTCTCGTGAACTGTGGCTCCCAGACCTCAAGTAATGCAATACCCGAAGGTCCTTGGTTGATTCCAAAACACCAAAACTGGCAAATTATTGAATTTTAGAAAACTAAAACTTGTTTTTTACTACTTCTTTCTTACCGATTCGTCAACGTAGAAGCTTCTGTTTTGTTGCTTGTAGTGCCACTGCATTCCTCAGCACACGACATAAGTTTCCAGACGATATATGTAAATATTTCTGAGAGAATAGCGACAAATGTACGATCTGTCATTACGTCATTACGAAATAAATGAACAATCTGGAGGTTTTCTCCGGTTTTACTATTTATTGACACTTTTCGCTCTTTCTCGTGAACTGTGGCTCCCAGACCTCAAGTAATGCAAAACCTGAAGATCCTCGGTTGATTGCAAGGCACCAAAACTGGCAAATTATTGAATTTTAGAAAACTAAACTTGATTTGTACTACTTCTTTCTTACCGATTGCGTCAACGAAGAAGCTTCTGTTTTGTTGCTTGTTGTGCCACTGCATTCCTCAGCACACGACATAAGTTTCCAGACGATATATGTAAACATTTCTGAGAGAATAGCGACAAATGTTCGATCTGTCATTACGTCATCACGAAATAAATGAAGAATCTGGAGGTTTCTCCGGTTTTACTATTTACTGACTCTTTTCGCTCTATCTCGTGAACTGTGGCTCCCAGACCTCAAGCAATGCAAAACCTGAAGGTCCTCGGTTGATTCCAAGACACCAAAACTGGCAAATTATTGAATTTTAGAAAACTAAAACTTGATTTGTACTACTTCTTTCTTACCGATTGCGTCAACGAAGAAGCTTCTGTTTTGTTGCTTGTAGTGCCACTGCATTCCTCAGCACACGACATAAGTTTCCAGACGATATATGTAAACATTTCTGAGAGAATAGCGACAAATGTTCGATCTGTCATTACGTCATCACGAAATAAATGAAGAATCTGGAGGTTTCTCCGGTTTTTACTATTTACTGACTCTTTTCGCTCTATCTCGTGAACTGTGGCTCCCAGACCTCAAGCAATGCAAAACCTGAAGGTCCTCGGTTGATTCCGAGGCACCAAAACTGGCAAATTATTGAATTTTAGAAAACTAAAACTTGATTTGTACTACTTCTTTCTTACCGATTGTGTCAACGTAGAAGCTTCTGTTTTGTTGCTTGTAGTGCACTCCATTCCTCAGCACACGACATAAGTTTCCAGACGATATATGTAAACATTTCTGAGAGAATAGCGACAAATGTACGATCTGTCATTACGTCATTACGAAATAAATGAAGAATCTGGAGCTTTTCTTTGGTCTTTTCTACTTATTGACACTTTTCGCGCTTTCTCGTGAACTGTGGCTGACGATCCTCAGGTAATGCAAAACCTGAAGTTCCTCGGTTGATGCAAGGCATCAAAACCGGCTGATTATTGAATTTTAGAAAACTAAAACTCGATTTGTACTACCTCTTTCTTACCGATTCCGTCAACGTAGAAGCTTCTGTTTTGTTGCTTGTAGTGCCACTTCATACATCAGCACACGATATAAGTTTTCAGACGATAAATGTAAACATTTCTGAGAGAATAGCGACGAATGTACAGTCTGTCATTACGTCATAACGAAATAAATGTCGAAACAATAGGGTTTCTTCGGTTTTTACTACTTATTGACACTTTTCGCTCTTTCTCGTGAACTGTGGCTGCCAGACCTCAAGTAATGCAAAACCTGAAGGTCGTCGGTTGATTCCAAGGCACCAAAACTGGCAAATTATTGAACTTTAGAAACTAAAACTTGATTTGTAATACTTCTTTCTTACCGATTGCGTCAACGTTGAAGCTTCTGTTTTGTTGCTTGTAGTGTCACTGCATTCCTCATCACACGACATAAGTTTCCAGACGATATATGTCAACATTTCTGAGAGAATAATGACAAATGTACGATCTGTCATTACGTCATTACGAAATAAATGAAGAATCTGGAAGTTTTCTCCGGTTTTTACTATGTATTGACACTTTTCGCTCTTTCTCGTGAACTGTGGCTCCCAGACCTCAAGTAATGCAATACCTGAAGGTCCTCGTTGGTTCCAAGGCAACAAAACTGGCAAATTATTGAATTTTAGAAAACTAAAACTTGATTTGTACTACTTCTTTCTTACCGATTGCGTCAACGTAGAAGCTTCTGTTTTGTTGCTTGTAGTGCCACTGCATTCCTCAGCACACGACATAAGTTTCCAGACGATATATGTAAATATTTCTGAGAGAATAGCGACAAATGTACGATCTGTCATTACGTCATTACGAAATAAATGAACAATCTGGAGGTTTTCTCCGGTTTTTACTATTTATTGACACTTTTCGCTCTTTCTCGTGAACTGTGGCTCCCAGACCTCAAGTAATGCAAAACCTGAAGGTCCTCGGTTGTTCCAAGGCACCAAAACTAGCAAATTATTGAATTTTAGAAAACTAAAACTTGATTTGTACTACTTCTTTTTTACCGATTGCGTCAACGAGAAGCTTCTGTTTTGTTGCTTGTAGTGCCACTGCATTCCTCAGCACACGACATAATTTTCCAGACGATAAAGGTAAACATTTGTGAGAGAATAGCGACAAATGTACGATCTGTCATTACGTCATTACCAAATAAGTGAAGAATCTAGAGGTTTTTTCCGGTTTTTACTACTTATTGACACTTTTCGCGCTTTCTCGTGAACTGTGGCTGCCAGACCTCAAGTAATGCAAAACCTGAAGGTCGTCGGTTGATTCCAAGGCACCAAAACTGGCAAATTATTGAATTTTAGAAAACTAAAACTTGATTTGTACTACTTCTTTCTTACCGATTGTGTCAACGTAGAAGCTTCTGTTTTGTTGCTTGTAGTGCCACTCCATTCCTCAGCACACGACATAAGTTTCCAGACGATATATGTAAACATTTCTGAGAGAAATAGCGACAAATGTACGATCTGTCATTACGTCATTACGAAATAAATGAAGAATCTGGAGCTTTTCTTTGGTCTTTTCTACTTATTGACACTTTCGCGCTTTCTCGTGAACTGTGGCTGACGATCCTCAGGTAATGCAAAACCTGAAGTTCCTCGGTTGATGCAAGGCATCAAAACCGGCTGATTATTGAATTTTAGAAAACTAAAACTCGATTTGTACTACCTCTTTCTTACCGATTCCGTCAACGTAGAAGCTTCTGTTTTGTTGCTTGTAGTGCCACTTCATACATCAGCACACGATATAAGTTTTCAGACGATAAATGTAAACATTTCTGAGAGAATAGCGACAAATGTACATTCTGTCATTACGTCATAACGAAATAAATGTCGAAACAATAGGGTTTCTTCGGTTTTTACTACTTATTGACACTTTTCCCTCTTTCTCGTGAACTGTGGCTGCCAGACCTCAAGTAATGCAAAACCTGAAGGTCCTCGGTTGATTCCAAGGCACCAAAACTGGCAAATTATTGAACTTTAGAAAACTAAAACTTGATTTGTAATACTTCTTTCTTACCGATTGCGTCAACGTTGAAGCTTCTGTTTTGTTGCTTGTAGTGTCACTGCATTCCTCATCACACGACATAAGTTTCCAGACGATATATGTCAACATTTCTGAGAGAATAATGACAAATGTACGATCTGTCATTACGTCATTACGAAATAAATGAAGAATCTGGAGGTTTTCTCCGGTTTTTACTATTTATTGACACTTTTCGCTCTTTCTCGTGAACTGTGGCTCCCAGACCTCAAGTAATGCAATACCTGAAGGTCCTCGGTGATTCAAGGCACCAAAACTGGCAAATTATTGAATTTTAAAAAACTAAAACTTGATTTGTACTACTTCTCTCTTACCGATTGCGTC